>NC_089271.1:22671646-22714146 GCF_963930625.1 Muntiacus reevesi
AGGTGGGGGCAGTCATAGCCAAGACCCTTGCCAGTTCTTTGCTCACGTACAGAAAGCTCAGCGCTGGCTTATATCAATCTCCAGAGCAGCTCCTCCTAGTCTTGTGATAGACTGTGAGGTTTTGTACTCAAACACTTGGTCAGCTGCTGCTGCTGCTAACATGCCTCAGTCGTGTCCAACTCGGTGCGACCCCATAGACGGCAGCCCACCAGGCTCCGCCATCCCTGGGATTCTCCAGGCAAGAACACTGGAGTGGGTTGCCATTTCCTTCTCCAGTTCATGAAAGTGAAATCGCTCATTCGTGTCCGACTGTTCACGACCCCATGGGCTGCAGCCCACGAGGCTCCTCCATCCGTGGGATTTTCCAGGCAAGAGTACTCGAGTGGGGTGCCATTGCCTTCTCCAACACTTGGTCAGAGTTCCTGTCTAATCGCCTAGCACTTCAGGACCTTCTCCAAACCAGGGTTTCGTAGCCTGTGAGATAACGATAGTAATAGTACCTGGCCTGTCAGGTCCTAAGAAGGACTGCAGAGGATGATGCATTTCAAGTGCTTAGTGCTTAGAGAGTGATTGCTGTTAACGCTCCTTATTCCCTTCTGAGGTAACAGTTCCTCCCCGTGCTCAGCCCTGCATGCCCAAGATTCAGCCCTGGGCTGGGGCCTCGCTGCCAGGTTTGAGGCTTGTCTGGAAGCTTCCATTGTCTCACTGGTCTGCCCTCCAGTCAGAACTACATGACACTGCGTGGTGCTGTCTTTTCCCCTGGCCATCCCTGCATTTTGCCAGCATGGGAATTTCCTTTTTGGTGTTGGTGAATGTGGTCCGAAAGTCAACCTGAGGAAGGGACAGTGATAAGGGAAGCTTGAGGAAGCGGCTAAAACAAGGAGTGGACACTAGGCTCTAAGTCCTCCAGGGCCCAGCACCCAGGATTGTGCCTAACCTGGTCGGTGCTCAGTAAAAAGTTGTTGAATTCTGAGAGGCTGGTGCTATCAAGTGACTTCCTGGGTCACAGCAGCACCAGGACCGCAATCATCCTTGGAGACTCTTGCCCAGAATCCTGCTCCTCACACACGCTCAGACAGCCGTTGATGAATAGCTAGTTGCATGCCATCCTCATTGCCGTCCCTCATGGTAGAACACTGCCAGGGTCCTGGGCATGAGCCTTCCAAGCCCGGCCAGGCCACAGAGTCAGCGGGGACGTGAGTCCGGAACGCCAGTGACAGCCGCCCAGCCAAGCACCAGCGCAGCCGCTGAAGGGACGCCTGCGGCTTCGGCGGCCTTTGGAATGGTTGGCCGCATCTGAAGGGAAAATTGGAGGTTTCTTGAAATGCTCAGGCAATGCCAGAGGAGTTGTCAAATATCTGAAAACAGGTGGGTTAAAAACAGAAAACTACTTGTGCCCCAACAGTAGAATCCCTTTTTCAGTTTGATTTCTCTAACCTGGAGTCTTTAGGAAAAATTCAACTTCAGGTCTAAACCCCGTCATCGAGAGCTACTGTCATAGTAGCGTAAGAAACTGAACCAGAACAGATTCCATTTAACCTTTCAAAAGTGAGATTCTCACACCATTGACCTTCTTGGCTTCAAGGAGCAAAACAGAGCTCTCGTTCTCTGCTGCACACTAAAACGACAGAGGGGAGGAGGGCACCTTGGGCAGTGTCTGTCTCTCATACTTGCCTTCCCTAGAAAGTATACATTATGATTCACAGGTGGAAGTCGATTCTTTGCAGATGTGAATTTGCAGATCGTTCTGTCTGGCTTAGTCTTGTGTTAAATGGAATAACTGTATTTCTGTTTGAGAAGAACTTAGTTCAACTGCCTTTCCGTGGTACCATAGAAAAAGCCTGGATTCCAAAGAAGAACACTGTTAATAAGAATTAGAGCACCAATATTTTCTAATTGGTGAGTGTTGGTTTGTTTTGGGCTTGGTGTACCTCAGAAGTGGCTTTACCATTTGCTCCTACCAACACCTGTGATATGTTGGTCTTAGCTGGATTTGGAGAAGCAGTGTTTAACTTTCTGTCCTGGTTCAAAACTCATTTGACCTGTTGTACTTCCTCAAAAATACTTTCAGTTTCTACTATGCTCCAGCATATGATAACTCTTCTGTTAGAGTTTTGTGAAATACGTTATTCAGCTTTGCTTAAAGATCCCCAGCCTCATTCAGGTTGCACAGGTGCAGGAATCTTGGCTGTTGGAACAGCTCTTAGCATTGCTGGGAACTTAGATGACTTGCTAGCTGGGCTCTCAGGAGTCTTGTGTTGCCAGCCTTTCAGTCTCTATCCGCCACCAAAGAATGTTTAAGAATTGCGTCAGGAAGAAACCCAAACTATCCAGAATTTATGTCTCTCTATATATTTATTTATGTCGTTCTCTCTCTCTCTATATGTATATATATACACACACACACACACACAAAAGAGAAACCATATGGATGAAGTCACAGGTAATCTTTTAAAGATCATTTTTTTCAACTACAGCGTTCATCTAGTGTCAAGAAAGTCCTGCTATAATTTTTACAGTATAGTGGCTTCTCATGCTGATGAGTGTTTACAATGTTATAGAACAGTCGTTTGCAAAGCTTTCTTCTGTGGGACCGTGCACACTCTTAAATGACTGAGAATGGCAAAGAGTTTTTGCTTATGTGGGTTATATGTATTCCTATTTACTAAGTTATAAAATGAAACATACAAGGTATTAACGCATTTATTTGACAGTAAGCATATTATATAACAAAAAGTTTTAATGAAAAATACAAAGCAAAGTAATTTTGTAACAACAGTGGCATGGTTATAAACTTTTGCAAATCTCTTTGATGTCTGGCTTCAGAGACAGCTAGAGTCTCATATCTGCCTATGCATCCAATCTACTGTGATATGTTGTAGTGTTGTTTTGGTGGAAGTATATGAAGAAAATTTGGCTTTGCATAGGTATGTAATCAGAAAAGATGGTATTTTAATAGCGTTTTCCGTTAATAGTGGGTGTTCTTTTTTGTCACTATACCAAACCTTGTAGCTTGGTAGTTTCTTAAAGGTTATTTCAAATATGGAATCTGAAACCACATCAGTAAGCCTTTTTTACACTTATACATTAATGTCCAGTATCTTAAATAGTATATGGTATATAACATTATATTTTTGTTTTCCAGGTATTTGACAATGAGTGTATATAATTTTCAGGGGCTGGTGTTGGTTACATTTTGAAATTTATATACAGTACAATTCACTCTCTGGTGTACAGTTCTGTGAATGCTGACAAATGCATAAGGGTCAGGTCATGTTACTGTTTTCCCAGTCAAGATACAGAACACGTTCATCACCCACTTCCTTGTGCTATTTCTTTGAGTTGCATTTTTAAAATAGTTTCATTCGATGACTAGTCTCATATACCACTTAAAAAATATATTTCTTTCTTTATTTTTGGTTGTGCTGGGTCTTCCTTGCTGAGGGCTTTTCTCTAGTTGTAGTGAGCAGGGGCTACTCTCTAGTTGTGGTGCACAGACCTGTTGTGGTGGCTTCTCGTTGCAGAGTACACCGTCTCTAGGGGTGTAGGTTTCAGTAGTTGCAGCTCCTGGGCTCTAGAACACAGGCTCAGTAGACGTGATGCACAGGCTTAGTTGCTCAGTGGCATGTGGAATCTTCCCAGATCAGGGGTGGAACCTTATTTCTCCTGCATTGGCAGCTGGATTCTTTACCACTGAGCCACCAGGGAAGCCCTGTACCGCTTTTGCTTACGAAGTCTCATATTTTCCATCCATGGCATTGTCTGGAGCCCATCCCCAACCTTTGTACTGAATATGCTGCCATTCCCAGAGATGTGCAGGATGAAGCTTTGTAATGTATGTGTTTTGTTTTTTTTTTTTTTGCTTAGCTTGGAGAGGGTAAGTACTTGATCTGTGAATATAAAATGAAATTCTAAGAACAACTGCACCACAGACAACACTGAGGAGAAATTCTAACGTATCCATTGGAACTTCATCACAAGAGAAATTTTAGCTCTGAGGATTTGAGGAAGAAAATTAAGTTATATCTTCAAGTCATTACTTTCATTCAGTGGGTCATGAAAATATGAGCAATTGAGTCCAGCACTCAAGGAGTTGTTAACAACACCATTTTTCATTACCACTAGCAACACATGAGAGTTCCAGTTTCTATGCATCCTCATCTCCACTAGGAATTGTTGGTATTTTTAATTTTAGGCATTCTAATAGATGTGGCTTGTGTCTCATCATGGTTTTCATTTACATTTCCCTCACAGTTAGTGTATTTTTATTTGCCATCCTTATATCATGTTTGGGGCTTCCCATGTGGTGCAGTGGTAAAGAATCCACCTTCCAATGTAGTAGACGCAAGAGACATGGGTTCAATCCCTTGGTCAGAAAGATCCCTTGGGGGAGGAAATGGCAACCCACTCTAAAGTTCTTGCCCAGAAAATTCCATGGACAGAGAAGCCTGGCGGGCTACAGTCCATGGGGTCTCAGAGTTGGACACGACTGAGCATGCATGCACACATGCATATCATGTTTGGTGGTGTCCAAATTTTTCCCTGTTTTAAAATTTGGATTTTTTTTTTTTACTGTTGAGTTTTGAGTTCTTTATATATTCTAGATACAGGTCCTTTGTTGGATATGTGATTTGCAGGTATTTTCTCATTCTGCAGCTTATACTCTGGTTATCTTAATGGTGTGTCTCACAGAACGAACTTTAAAATTTTTTTCTTTTGTATATAGTGCTCTTGGTCTCATGCCTAAGAATTAAAAATTTGCATCTAGATCTATGATCCATCTTCAGTTAATTTTTGTATAAAATATGAGACTTAGAATGAGGTTCATTTTTGTGGAGGGAGGGTCTATGTAAATCCAATTGTCCTAGCACCACTTACTGAGAAGAGTGTTCTTCTACTTTAGAATTGCTTCTGCACCCTTGTCAAAAACCATTTGAGCATACTTGTATGGATCTATTTCTGGACCTGCTGCTCTCTTTCATTCAACTCTCTGTTTTTCCTTTTGCCAACACCACAGTCTTGATTACTGTAGCTTTATAGTATTGTATGAAGTGTGGTACCTGCACTATTGTTTTTTAAAACATA
This sequence comes from Muntiacus reevesi, assembly GCF_963930625.1. NCBI lineage: Eukaryota > Metazoa > Chordata > Mammalia > Artiodactyla > Cervidae > Muntiacus > Muntiacus reevesi. Next base: position 22,676,732 of record NC_089271.1, read on the forward strand.
TTTTAGCTATTTTGGTTCTTTTGCTCTTTCATATAAGTTTGAGGCAACTTGTCTTTATCAACAAAAAACCTTGCTGGAATTTTTCTTGGAATTGTATTAAATTTATTATTTTGAGGACAATTGATACCTTTATTATGTTGAGTCTTCCAGTCCATGAACATGGTATGTCTCTTCATTTATTTTGGTCTTTTTTTTTTCATTAACATTTTGTAGTTTTCAGCATCCAAGTCCTATATGTGTTTTTTAGATTTATACCTAAAGGAGTTCATTTTTTTAAAAATTTTGGTTTCCAGTTCTAATCCCTAGTATATAGAATTAAGTCAACTGAAAGTTGCTCAGTTGTGTCCAACTCTTAGCAGCCTCATGGAGTATAACCTGCCAGGCTCTTCTGTCCGTGGGATTTCCCAGGCAAGAATACCCAAGTGGGTTGCCATTCCCTTCCCTAGGGGATCTTCCCAACCCAGGGATAGAACCCAGGTCTCCTGCATCGCAGGTGAATTCTTCACCACCTGAGCCACCAGGGAAGCCCAGTAGTATTACAACTATATACATTTGTTTGACATTTCTGTAATTCAGAGAATTACAGATGAGTCAGTTGGTTTTCAGCAGAACACTGAGGACCCATGAAACAAAAAATAACCTACATAAATACATAGTTGATCATACTCTTGCTCAGTTGTATCTGGCTCTTTGCGACCCCGTGGACTGTAGCCCACCAGGCTCTTCTGTACTGGAGTGGGTTGCCATTTCCTACCCCAGAGGATCTTCCTGACCCAGGGATCAAAGCCATGTCTCCTGCATCTCTTGCATTAGCAGGCAGATTCTTTACCACTGCACCTGGGAAGACCACAGTAGTTGATTTTGCAGCCTTTAAAATTTATTTTAGAAGTCTATATTTATTGGCCCAAATATTTGGCCACATAATAGTGTTGAGTTTTTCAAAACCATCAGCTTATGTAGTGTAGTGTCACTTATGTAAAATTTTTGTACATGTGTATTCTTAAAGAAATGTCTAGAAGGATGTTTACTATAGGTCAAAAACCATATCTGAGTGGTGAAAAATTTAAGTGAATTTTATTTTGTGCATATTGCCTTTCTCTGTTTGAATATTAGGGGTGAATTGTTTTTTAACAAAATAATGAAGCTACTTAGAAGAGAAAGGGGAGAAAAAGAGAGAAAGGAAAAATAAAACAGTGCATTATAATATGATCTTTACCACTAAATGAGGATAGTATAGACTCAAGTCCTATTTACGAATTAAGTATTTGCATCCTAGAAATCTTGATGTTGTCCCTGCCATTTTTAATTCTAAAATTTCATACTGAAAACCAGAGGAAGATTTTAAGACAGATGGAACATTCTGAGAATGGTGACATTTAATTTTTTTTCACCACAGCATTTCTTTTTTTTATCATATGCTTGTCTTTGTATTAAGCAGACAGTGGATCTGAACTTTTGCTGCACATCACTCACCTGGGTGGGTTTTGAAAAGGCTCAGCCCACCCTGGAACATTAGGTTAGAATTTCTGAGGGTTGGCAAGAGCCCTAGTGTTTTTAAAAATTCCCCATGTGATTACTAAGATTTTCAAAAAAACACAGGTTCATGAAGTCTAATACAATATATAAGAGCCACTAAGTATTCTAAATGTGGTTTCTTTATATGAAATAGATGATTATTATATTTTATTTCTATATATTCATATAGTTCTATATATGAAGTTATGAAAATAAAAGGTATATATGATTTCACACCTGTATAAAAGAAATGTGTACTTAAAAATGAGAAGGGAATTAAATCTCTAAAACAAAATTCCTAGTGTGACCAAAAATTTATGAAACTAAAGGAAGTAAAGGAATCCTTAATATTTCCATATTTTTTGTGAGAATTTACCATCCTTGTTACGTCTTCAGGTATATTGCTGATACTTAACAAATGGCAAATAATTAGCATTGCTCAATCTTGTCTCTTCTCTGGTGTGGATATGATTGTGTAAACCTAGGCTAAGGAGTATTTGTGTATAGAAATGTCATCTTCCCTGTATCTCTTCTAGGAGACCTCCTGTATAGTGATTTTATGACATCACCTGATCCTCCATTTGTTGAGGAATTATGATCTTTACAATATTTTAAAGTGGTTCTAAGATCTGCAGTCTTGTCACCACCCTCTCAATCTTGAATGTGACTCAACATAATCTCTTTTTGAGTAGCTTCACCCTCCCATCTGTAGGAAGTTCATAGTTTTGCCCAGGCCTAATACACCATGAATGGGACTCCAAAATCAACATGGGGCAGGGGAGATGCTGGTCACAGACTACAAAGTTGCAGTTACGTAGGATGAATAAGTCTAGAGCTCTAATGTTCAGTCTGATAGCTATAGTTAATAGATTTCAGATGCTCTCATCACACACACATACAGAATAACTATGTGAGAAGATAATGTTAACTAGCTTGACTGTTGTAATCATTTCACTGTGTATATCTAATCATGTTGTACACCTTAAATATATAAAATTTTTATTTGAAAAATTAAAATTACAGGAACATAAATGGGACAATCCCTGGGCTACATTTCCCAGTGTTCCTCACAGGAATCAGGTAATAGATACGGGATTCTGAAGCTTCCTTAGTATTCAACAGTTTGAATGAAAATAGACCATCCATCTTTTGAAAGGTTTTGGTCTTTTTCAGGGTTCCTATGGAAACTTTGAAAATTTTTCAAACTGGTTTACTTGGCTCCCTGTCTGTAGGGCTGTCAGGACCTTCCTCCCTAAACACTGTTTTTTCCTGGTCTCTCCTACCAAAAGTATTGAATGTGCCTTAAAGAAAGAGACAAGTGATTTGAAACGGAGGGGATTCCATTATGGTAATATACATTATATATTACATAGTACATTTTAATTTTCCAAGCATGTTCACAACCTTTCCTAATGTGTTCCTCACAATATTCTTAGGAGGTACACAGAGCCATACCCTCCAGTTGCCCACATTAGATGTCAGGGTGTTCTATATTTCTCGTATTGTCGCACTGTCTTTCCTTCCATTCTCACTGTTTTAATTCACTTCATGGTCATCTTAGCTTTCTAATTGATCTTCCTGTTTTGGCCTATTCCCTTATCAGTCCATTCTCCAAGCTGTTTCACAGGATTATCTTCCCAAAATAGAGTTAATGATATTACCTTGCATTTTAAAAAACCTTCAGTGTATTTTCATCTTTTGCAGATTGAAATTCAAATTCCCTAGCGTGGCCACTTTCTTCTCCATCCATGCTGTATTTCATAGGTTATCTGCCCACTGCCCAGGAGAGCTTAGTATTCCTCAGAGTTGCCACATGCTTTTCTCCCTCCCTGTGTTCACTCCTGCCGTCTCCTCTGCCTAGAACCCCCTGCCTCCACTCATACTGCCCCAGCTTGTAAAATTCTCCTTATGCCTTCAGTGGCACAGTCTTTGGAAAGCTCTCTTCCCTCAACTCTCCAGGCAGAATATCCTTTCTCCTGTTTGTCCATAACCCCTGAACCCATGTGGGGCAGCATCTATTGGCCAGCAGTTTTGTCCAGCACAGATGGCAAACCCCTGTTGAATGCAAGCTGCACTGTTGAGTGCTTTATTTCGCTTCACGTCCTAGGAGCGGAGCAGAGCTCCAGGGACATGGCAGACACAGGAGTTGGTTACTAGAGCACAAGAGTGATTTTGGAACCTTCAGAAAGGCTTTGGGTGCCATATTTTGTTTTTCATGGAATACCCAATTAATTCCTATTTTTTACTATTAATGACTCCACACTCAGTGGACAGTATTTTCTGGAATGTCAGCTTCAATCTCTCTCACAGTTTAAATTTCAATCACCTTAGGAATCTCAAGAAAGTTGTGTGTGTCTGTGTGTCTTGCAAAGATGTGGTGTTGATCTTTTCTTTTATCTTATAGTACTCTTCCTGACCCCCAAACTATGACCAGGAAACAGGCTTCTTAGTAGCAGGGCTGGTTTTGAAACTCTTGTTGGCCTAAGCTGTCTTAACACTGGACAGTCACACCTTTTTCGTGTTAACAAGCTTAGCTAAATATCCAGACATACAATTTTGAGAAGCCCTTAGGACCATGTGTGTGCTTGTGTATTTCCTGTTTTTGTGTGCTCTTCCTCAGCCCTGGCATGCATATATATATGAGTAATGGGATGCACTTGGCTTTTGCCTTCTGTTGGAGAGTTGTTTTATTTATTGGTCGTGTGCTCAGTGGTTCTGGGGACCTGTTAGGGAAAAATCAGGATGGGTAGGAAAGTGGCTGATAATAGAATGTGAAATGTAAACTTCTGCAGGGGGCCTCAGTTCAGTTCAGTAACTCAGTCGTGTCCTACTCTTTGTGACCTCATGAACTGCAGCACGCCAGGCCTGCCTATCCATCACCAACTCCTGGAGTCCACCCAGACTCATGTCCGTTGAGTCGGTGATGCCATCCAGCCATCTCATCCTCTGTCATCCCCTTCTCCTTCTGCCCTCAATCTTTCCCAGCATCAGGGGCTTTTCCAATGAGTCAGATCTTCACATTAGGTGGCCAAAGTATTGGAGTTTCAGCTTCAACATCAGTCCTTCCAATGAACACCCAGGACTGATCTCCTTTAGGATGGACTGGTTGGATATCCTTGTAGTCCAAGGGACTCTCAAGAGACTTCTCCAACACCACAATTCAAAAGCATTAATTCTTTAGCACCCAGCTTTCTTCACAGTTCAACTCTCACATCCATACACGGCCACTGGAAAAACCATAACCTTGACTAGACGGACCTTTGTTGGCAAAGTAATGTCTCTGCTTTTTAATATGCTGTCTAGGTTGATCATAACTTTCCTTCCAAGAAGTAAGTGTCTTTTAATTTCATGGCTGCAATAACCATCTGCAGTGATTTTGGAGCCCAGAAAAATAAAGTCTGACACTGTTTCCACTGTTTCCCCATCTATTTGCCATGAAGTGATGGGACTGGATGCCATGATCTTAGTTTTCTGAATGTTGAGCTTTAAGCCAAGTTTTTCACTCTCCTCTTTCACTTTCATCAAGAGGCTCTTTAGTTCTTCTTCACTTTCTGCCGTAAGGGTGGTTTTATCTGCATATCTGAGGTTATTGATATTTCTCCCGGCAGTGTTGATTCCAGCTTGTGCTTCTTCCAGCCCAGCGTTTCTCATGATGTACTCTGCATATAAGTTAAATAAGCAGAGTGACAATATACAGCCTTGACGTACTCCTTTTCCTATTTGGAACCAGTGTGTTGTTCCATGTCCAGTTCTAACTGTTGCTTCCTGACCTGCATACAGGTTTCTCAAGGGGCAGGTCAGGTGGTCCGGTATTCCCATGTCTTTCAGAATTTTCCCCAGTTTATTGTAATCCACACAGTCAAAGGCTCTGGCATAGTCAATAAAGCAGAAATAGATGTTTTTCTGGAACTCTTGCTTTTTCGATGAGTAAAGTTCATCAAATCCAAGTTTAACAGATAACTTGAATTTGTGATACAGATGAAATATTTTTGGACAGTGGTAATGCATATCCCATTTCCATTCTGAAGTTGGTAGTAAAAGCACCTCTGGGAATAAGCGAGAGCAAGAGAATTGACACAAGTTTAGATGACATTTTTTTTGTCAGACCATCGCTAGCAGTTGATGGACCAAGTGTACTTTTTTTTTTCCCTCTACTTTCCTCCCTTATTTTTTAAAAGTAAGTAGAGTGCGGTTCAGTTTGCAGCACTTGGACCTTGTGAAAGACAACCAACCAAACAGATAATAAACCAAACAGAAAAAGGGCTCACCCAAGGCACACACTGTCCAACTCTGAGTAGGGTCAGATTCCTGGGGCCGCAGTCCCTCCCCCACCTATTCAAAATCCTCTGGACACCCCTTCATTGTTTCTGTTGAAGCCAAGAGTCAGCAAATAGCTTTTGTGTTAGGCTTTAAAATCAAAGTTGTTTTATCATATTAAACTGCCAGGACCATGTCTTCTTGACACGAGACCCCTGAAATGCCTATTACCGTGCCATGGACTCAGCAAACATTTAGCTCTATGTGAAATTACATACACTAGAAACATGGATTGTAAGAACAACTCATTTTCTAAACTAATGCTTTACCTGGTTCTTAGGTGATCTTTTAGGTGATTTCAGACCATCATCACATAAGTTAATGTCTGATATCCATCAGGACATTTGCTTTATAGAAGTAAATGATGGATTGTTAGGAGGAAATGTAGTAGGTTTTGGTAATGTTGGAAAAAAAGAACTGGATATGTGTTTAGGAAATTTGGGAAAACCTTCTGTTTGTTAAATTTATAAGTAAAGCAATTAGGATGTCTCATTGTCTCCAATCTGGAAAATCTGCCTCAAACCAAATTTTGTGCTGCATAAGTGTTAATTTAATGTTTTTGAAATCAGGTTATAAGCTTTTTCAGATGTGGAGCTAAATGTTCATAATAAAGATGATATCAAATGTATAGCTTAATCTTTGTGTATATTTTTACAAAATTAGATACATGATCTAAAAGTTTTTTAGAAATCTGATAATGCTGGTTATATACACACACACTATTTTTTAAAGCTAGGAATCACTTGTTTTCTTCTAAAGTAGACAATCAAAATAAGCAGTTTGAAGAGATGGATTTAAGACAGCAAAATTGTTGTATCTTCAGCTGTGTAAAGAAGTACTGTACCTTGGACCAGAAAACGTATATTAGCGATGGTTCGGTTAGTGACTGCAAAAGCAAAATAAATACCGTAGTGTAAAATACAGTTCCACATGACAGCACGTTTGGCTGGTACCAAACATCAGAATTTAGGGAGCAGTTAGCACTAAGATGTGTTCTGCTTCTTTTCCTGAAAATACATTAATAATGAAATCTTGGAGTTCCTTTGTTTCTCGTTGATTGCTAGTTAGCAAGAGGTTTGGTCAGGTTTTCTGGTTGACGTTTGTTTCTGTGGGAAGTAAGGGAGGAGTGTTTGTCGTAAACCTGTCCCCCAAAAGGTGCCTCATTTCTCCTCTTCAATATTTCCACTGTCTATACAGTCTTTGCAGAAGAGAGGTGCAATATTGCTTATTGTAGAAGGTTGGTCAGAGCATCACTTTTTATTGTAAAATTGTAATGTAATGAACTAAGTGATAATAAGCTTACTTGCCCAGGGATATTTTCTCCCTTCTGTTAATCTTTAAAAAGTCTCTATGTTCAGAAAAAAAGATAACTGTTAAAGACCTCAAATTGCAAAAGCAGTGCCACTTCTTCTGAGAGCTTTGGGGCAATCCTCTGATGTGTAATTGCTTTTACATCAGTCACAAGAGAGAGACAAGAATGCGCTTTCCTTGAACTTAACAGTTTGGGCAATTTTCTATAATCCAGTAAATACAAATTGTAGCTTGATTATTCATCTACGTCTGTCAAGCAAATTTTAATGGATGAATGAATGAGTCAAATCTATGCATGGAAATATACAAATGTGCAAAATATGGGTCTAATTACCAGGCTGCTGAATTTATACAAGGTCAGGTAAACAAGGCACCAGTGTAATGATTATTAATTGTTAATAATGCCTTTGGGAAAACATTCACATTTTCCTTCTGAATACCTAACAGTTTGCCTTTCTAGTCATTTTAAACTCTGAAAATTTTAGCTGGTCTAAAAACACAAAAACATTTTTGCCCTATTTTTATCCTTTCCTTATAATTGCCTTCTAATTCTTTAAGAATAATGAGTAAAAATATAACACGTTTTTCAGGACCCTGTTGAAAACCACAGTTTAATATGATGGCGAAAGAATTAAGTTGAGGGGGGTGGCGGTAACACTTCCACAGCAGAATGAAATAGCTGCTATCTTTTGTCTTCATTGAAGGGATGAACATGCCCTGCCATCCTCTACCCTCTTTTCAAACATAATCGACATTCTAAAACACAAAACCAAGGTGGTAATAAAGGAAAGGAAATCAAAGCAGGCTTTTTTCCCCTCTATTTACCATAGTAAGTCAACATTTGACTCTGTCTTGATATTCTATAAAATGAATGTTGGAAAAAGAATAATATCAATGAGTAGTTTCCCATTGAAATGCCCAAGGGCCGAAATAATTGAGGGAGTACTTGCCGAGGTTTTTCTTAGTTCAGTAACTCTTGATCACTGTGCAGTTTTGTAGCACTGCTATCATTAAGGGCTCTCCATGTCTTGAAGGACACCCCCCTCTCCCAGCTTTAATCCAAAAGTCATAAATTGTAGAACTAACATGTCGTCTGCAGGTCACCCAGGCGAAAACACTGCATCTTGAGAAATCTATCTTTCTGCCACTGTGCTTTGAAATTTTTTTGAATATTTTGCATTAATGGTACTGCTGCAGTCTCTTGCTGGGCTGTCTTTTCATCCTCACAAGCTCTACATTCACAAGTTTTCCCCACTGCTAGTCTAAATGTTCTTCCCTCTGTTCTAGGCCTTTGCCCTCTTGACACCCGTCTTGAACATCAGATGAATACAACCGCTTCCCTTTGTGTTTTTTTTTAAGTACTTGTAAATATCACTCATATCTCCCTTAAATTTCTTTAAGCTCTGTAATTGATGACTCAGTCTCATTTCTTCAGCATTTTCAGCTGTCATTTTTGTTTTGCAAGACCGCTGTTGTTTAATCACGGGTACCCTTTGTTGGTTAGATCAAACTTTCTAGTAGCCAAAGGGATTTGGACTGATTTTTGACCTTAACTCTGTAGGTAGTATCCTATCCTCTTTTATAGTCTCCTCTAGAATATAACAGGCACAATTTATACACACTCACAGATGCTGGGGTGGCTTAATTAAATCTCTGTAGAATCACAGTCAAACTCTGTATTCTGGAATTTGAGACACTTTATAATCCAACCTCCTTCTCCACAGACCCTCCTATCTAGTGACACCCTTAAATCCTCATTCCTCCAGACAAGCCTTGTTTTCTTACAACTGTCTGAATTATTCTTGCCCACTTGCCATCTCTATCTGTTTAAATTCTTCTCAACCTTCATGACCCAAACCCATCTCAGTTCCAGGAAGCATTCTGTCAGATTACAACTGTGGAAGGTTTTTTCTCCTCTTGAGTTCCTAAAGAACTTGGAGTATATAACTTTTTTACTGTAATTTCTTTTATACAGTCTATCGTATTTACATTGTTTCACTTGGCAAATAATTTTGTTTCCTATAAGCTTTTAGACTTCTAGAGAGTGGGAGAAAAAAGACTAGTATTTTAAGGTGGTGGGTTTTTTTTGGGGGGGGGGGCCCACACTGCAACTTGCAGGATCTTAGTTCCCTGTCCAGGAATCCAGCCTGAGCCCAGGGCAGTGAAAGCACCAAGTCTAACCACTGAACTGCCAGGGACTTCCCAAGACTATTATTTTTTGAGCTTTCTAACACTTTGTAAGCATTTTTTTTTTTACTTAGGTGGTATCATTTAATTCTGCTAGCAAACCTGTGAAGGTAAATTTTTTTTCCTATTTTTACGCATAAGGAAGCGGAATTGTGTAATCAGACATTCGGCCAGTATTATGAGGATAATACACTGTAGAGCTGGGATTGAAACTTGAACCTCTGATTCAAAGTCCACATAGTCTTTGCAAAAAAACCTTTTTTGAGTTAAGAGTGACAATTTGCATCCCGCTATCTCAAGTTACTAGAAAATTCAAAGAACAAAATAGGTGTTCAGTAAAAGATTGAATTTTTCACTATGGAGGTCTTATTGCTTCAGCTACTAATGGTCATGTGAATTGGCAGTCAAATAGCCAAAACCTTAGCAAGGGCTCTCTTTACCCTGAGAAATGGCTGATACATGAAAGGTTTGGCAGTTGTACTCCCAAATGTAAGACTATTTATTTGAGAGATTCTTTTTTTGTTTGTCTGTTTTTAAGCTTTCCTCTTGTTGATCCCAACATTCATTGGTATTGTTAAATGTCATGCTTCTTATTTACTATTTGCATTTCATTTTAAGAAAGTAAATCTCATTGTAGTAGCATGAATAATTTATGCTTCTGTCAAGGAATTATTAAAACACTAGAGGTTGAAAAATATGCATATTCTAAAGGTTATATAAAAACTGAAGACTGTTTCGCCTCACTCTGAGTGTTTATTCCAGTAGTAAACCTGGGTGCTTACTGAAAAGCTATGGTCTTATTGGCTTTAATTTAGGACTCTGTGCCAAGTTGTAATTATGGTTATAGGTAAGGAATATTTGGCATTTTATCTTTCATAATAGAAAATAGGTCTTCATAACTTTGGGGGAGCTGGTTATATTTTTATATAAAGCAGGGAATTTCTCTGAGGTATGTTTATTTTTGAAGAATTAATAGTTATAAAAATTAGGAAGATTGTCCAACTGCAGAATAAACAATTTTGATTTGATGGACACAGAAAATGTGACTGACCTTTGGGGTGACTAAAATATGATCTGTTTCAAGTATCTGAGGTTTCTTCTTATCAACTTCTGTGCATATTGATAAATTCAGCTTATTTTGCAAACAGTTACTAATGCCATAATGCATTTTCCCATATCTTCCATCTGAATTTTTTACTGTTATTGATTGAGGATTCAATTGAGAAATGTGTTTAGAACCCTGCTTTCTGTGGTAATCACAGAAGTCAGTGGGAAGACAAGAAAATTGTATTGAAAGAAATTGTGCGCGTGTGTGTTTTGTGTTTCAGCATAGATTATCTCTGCCAAAATAATAGCTGTCATTTTGTTCTTGTTATATTAGTGGCCTGTAGCTTACCACTACTCCTTTTGCCTTAGTTTTGCTCCTGACCACTGGCTATTGCCCTCAGCAAGAGGACCTTTTTAATTGAATGTCCAAATTTGAATGATTCTTGTCCTAGTACCATCATACTTTTGATCTTTTTCAAATTTAGAAAGCCCTAAGTTGCGACCTCTCACCTCAACACAAGAGTCCTTTTACATTCAGGGACTTTGAAACTTCACTTCTGTTTAGAATTTCATATCATGCCCATCATGGGGGGAAGAGATGGAAAATGTATACGCTGAGCCTATAGGACTTCCTGCAGTGCTTATTAATCCTTTATGGATCATTTGAAATGTTTCTAGTTTATTTAAGCTTTGCTGCTTGTATCAGATTGTTCCTATGAAAAAAGAAAAAGTGATCATGCTTTGAATTTTTAAAAATGATCTCACTTTCAAGCAAAAGCACTTTTATGCTCCATTAAAGTTGAATTTGCCAAACTCTTACATCGCATTAACACAAGCTTTACTGGATAGATAAACGTGTTGTTCAAAGACTGACTTGAACTTTACCAAACTACATATTAAGATTTTTATCTTTATACTTATTATTTCTTAAATTATTTTAAAAGAGACTAGTAAAATAGACTAGATTTGCCCAAATGTACTGCTTTAATGACAAAATTTTTCCATTTGATTTAAAATATTAATATAAATTATAAGCTAATTGTTTGAATATGAAGCTAAAATAAATAAAATATTTTGAGCTCTTAAATTTTATACTTGTTTTACATATTGTTAATATCTCAATAAACTGTTTTGATTTTGTTTCTGGAAATTTGTATAAGTGATTTAATTATTTTCACATTGCTAATTTTTATTCAAGTCTGTCATATTAATTTTGTTTTTTAAATTTTAGTAGGTTTGCTAATAAAAATGATTCATTTTCCCCCTTTCCAATTAATGGATTTTTTTTCATTTATTTTTATAATGGATTTTTAAAAATATGCATAGGACATCTTCCAGTTTTCTATGAATTATAGTGTTACACTCTTTGTTTTTATTTATGTCATGAAGTTTTTAGCTTGGAAATAATCTCCAAATGGGTATCCTTTTGACCTCAAATTACTTAGAAAATTCTAGTCTCATTAATACCATGGCTTCCTGGCTCCCAAAACCCATTATAAAAACTTGGTCTTTTCTTTGTGTTTCCTTGGGCTTGAGCTTTTAATTTAGTGTATTTGTTCTTCAGAGAAAGAACGTAAGCTAGTTTTCTACTTGAAATGGCTTTCTGTATTTTTTAAATACATGAAACCTTTGCAAAGTATGAAATTTTATTTTATCCAAAAAAATACATGCATGCTTTTTTTAAAAGAACTAATTTACATTAACAAGTATAGTGACCTTAAAAAAATATATTTTAATGGCAATAAATGGTGATAAAATTTAATATCAAGCTACATCTTTTTCAGCTCTGATAGAATCCACTTTATTAGCTGTTGAGTCACTGGGGTTCTTAATAAGAAGGAAAATGCATTTTCAGTAAATTACTTTTTTAAGGCAAAAACAAACTGTAGACACAGAGGGAAAGGAGAACCTTTTCTCTGCCTTGTGGAAGAAAATACTCAAACTGTTAGATGAAATATTTAGCAAGTTATTTTAATGTTATAGCTCACCATTTCTGAGAGATCGATGGTACCTTGTTAGTAAGAAACTGTATTAACTTTGACTTCTGATGTAAAAATCTGCACTGAATTCATTTTCCCTAATTCACTTTATTCCTGTCTCCTGGTGTTCCATGACCTTTCAGAAATGTGTAGTTCATATTTTGTGCTCTACAAAAGCTGCCCCTTAGGTTGTATTGAATAACACAGAGTTGAATTATAGACATAATGGCAGTTCTCTGTGGCATTTCCAGTTTAAGCTTACTTACAGTCTGTTAAATTCATAAGTGAAGTGTTTTTTAATGTTGTCCATGTTAGGGAAAAGGTTAAATAATGCTCGGTTTCTCTTCGTGAGCAAATGGGGAGAGTCATTTTTGTTGTTTAGCGGGAGACTGTGTTCTCATATTTTCATTCCTCAGTCAACATAGATGATGCTCCGGATTGTTTTGAAGCTTTCAGACAGGGCTTACGTATTTCTCTTATATTTCATAAACTGCTCATTGTACAATGGAACTGAAAAATCTTCTGGGGATAAACAACTTAAGACGTGGCATTACTTCACACAGTTGTGTACTTTGAGAAAGCTTTAAAGGAGATGAGAGTCACAGTGACTTGGAATTCTCTGAAAACTGATTTATCTTTCATCAACCAAGAAACCTTACCTTTTGGTTATCTATTTGGATTTAATTAGTATAATCATGGCTGAGTTGTCTGTTATCAAAAGACATAGAGAAGATGCACTGTTTTCCACTTCCCAAATAAAATGGCTCCTTGAGTAATCCATCATAAGGCAATGACTTCTCAGCATTCTGTTGAAATATTTTAAATATGCCTTCAAGAAGAAAAGCTTACAATACTGAGCTATATTTTATCAGGAAAGAAGACCTGAATGCATGTACATGGGAATTGCACTTGTTCACAAGTCCACAGTTTTCAGGCAGTTTTAAGATATTGGTCCCACATGATGCTTACAAAGTCATCCCCAAGGAAGAGGCAGGGCAGATGTTAATTTTGGTATCTAAGCAGAGCACACCCAACAGCTCCCCAGGCGAAAGGGACCTGTAGTGAGGTAAGGAGAGAGTTTTGAGTTGGCTTCTGCTGTTTTGCCACAGAACCTCCTGCAAAGGAATGGCTTGTGGATTCTCACCAGCAGTCTAGCCTGAGGGAAGTGTTCAGCTATCCAAATTGATATCATATAGTTTAATTGCATCGGTTTAGAATGGAAAGAACATTTCTTCAGCTCCTGCAGCATGTGACATGTTACTTCAGACCACAGGGATTCAGAGCTGAATGATAAGATCCCAGCCTTTGGGGCCTGAGGAACTGGTCTGCCCTTCTATATCCTTTTCTTCTTCCTCTTCCCTTCTTTCCTCCATCCTCAAAATACCCTTACTTTTTTATGTACGTACATTTGGGCCTCCAGTGCTGTTAGAGCCGTGATCACTCTCTCGCACTCCAGGTCTCCCAGATGAAAATATCCATTTCCCCAGAAATACAATTGAAATATTTCACATACAGGTCCAGCATGTGGTTTGTCCTTAATAAGTGTTTGTTTTCATTATTTGTTATTAAATTTAGTTCATACAAATGTGTGAATTGAGGCAGGGGTGGTGTTTTCTCTTTAAAAGTTCACTTCAAATACTATTTGGTCATGATATTTCTGGTGTAGGCAGCCAGGATGGAAGCTGGGCTGGATAAAGGCCAAATCCTTTCTACTTAGGGAATCAGTTTGCCAGACACGTGAATAGCTGTATCCCCACTCCGGGTACCTGTACCCACATCCTTCTGTGATCTTTGATTCTCTTGTGATGCAGTAAATGTAGCAGTGGAGTGGAGAGTCTTCCTCCTTTCAAATTGGCATGGAAAATACCTCAGGTATTTGACTACTTTGACACTGGAGGCTTTAGCGTGTTTGGTAACTGTGTGCCAGGTTTGTGTCCAGTTAGTGAAGTATCAGGCCTTTTGTTCTCCACAAAATTTTTAAAAACCCAATCTGTTGCAAAAGGCTTTCCTTAATGACACTTCACAGTCCCACATGTGGAAATGTCAGTCTCTCTGCTGGCTTCTAATATACAGGGCCTTCTGAGCGTGTTCCCAGGGAAGGAGAGTTGATTAGGTAGAGACTTCTCTGGATTTAGTTAATTAATGGCCTACTCCAGCCCCATTTCTCGCTTTCCTGGAGAAACACTCAGTGACTGTACTTACACAGCAAAATCAGATTTGTTAGTTCTTTTATATGAAACATCAGATGAATAGCTGAAAGGAATCTTTTCCCAACAGCATCTCCTAAACTCCAGAGTGGAATCAGAAGTAGGGCAGTGGACTAGTGCATGGACAGGCCTGCCTGTGATCATCTCAGCATCTTGGGGGAGACACGTCAGGCTTGCTGCAGATGGGTGAGACATCAGAATAGATTCAGGGCTAGTTAGAAGATTCAGAGTGCACAGTCAGGAGAGCTAGGGAGCTGAATCTAAAAAAGATTGCTTTGAACCTGTTTTAGTTAACACATGAAAACATCTGTTAAGGTGGATGATATTTTCTTCAGAAATTCTGTCCTTGTGCTTTTTGTAGTTAGGCCCTGGGAATATATATATTCAAATCCTTAGTAATCTAAATATTCAGAAGTGCATAGAGTATTTTGTGTTTTGAGAGGGGCAGCATAATGGGCAAATGTCAGGATTAGCAGCTGATTTTTTTATATATATAAAATCATATACATAATACAATATATTATATATGTATAGAATATAATATATATTAAACGTATAATACATGATACATGTTTATCTTATATGTATATGTAATATATACTTGTGTTTTATACATATATAATACATATAAATAATATTTTTATATTTTAATATATATATCCCTTTCTTTCATCATGCTAGTTCTCTGCCTCAGCCTGGCTTCTATGTTTTACAAGCTGGTAGAATATATCATTTACCCTCCTGATTTACTAAACCTTATTTGTATAAATAAACGCCCACTTTATTATAGCCACACCACTGAGGACTTAC
Source organism: Muntiacus reevesi (assembly GCF_963930625.1). Classification (NCBI taxonomy): domain Eukaryota; kingdom Metazoa; phylum Chordata; class Mammalia; order Artiodactyla; family Cervidae; genus Muntiacus; species Muntiacus reevesi. The sequence goes on from NC_089271.1 coordinate 22,692,105, forward strand.
TAAAACACAGATTGTTAGGTTCCACCCCTATAATGTCTGATTCTAGGTCTAGGATGGGGCCTGAAAATTTGCTTTTCTAGCCTGTCCCAAGTGATGCTGATGTTGCTGGTCCGAGCAGTTGCATGCAAACAATAACAACGTGAAATCATAACTTAATAATGGTAGAATGATAAGATTTAGTTAAGACGAAATACTTTCTGTGACAGAAATATGTGTGTAGTTTCCTGACCTCAATCATGGATACGTCATGAAGACTGACGGGGAACCTCATGTTTGTTTTTAAAAATTATGTCACAGAATTAAAGGAGTCTTTTTGCTAGAATAGACCTTAAGATCATCTAACCTAATACAGTATCCTTCTTTATGAAAGAAGAGACTGAGACCCCCAAAGATGAGATCTCTCTAAGTTCACTTTCTTTTTTCTTTAGAGGCAGAGACAGGAGAAGTGATTGGTTAAGTAAAGACTGTGTTAGGGAAGGGAGCTTTTAAGAGGACTAATTCCCCAAATATAAAAGGAACCGTTTTAGTATTTTGTGAACATTTAAAATGTTTAAATTAAGTTCACCCCAAGTGTTGATTTTAGGCCTTCTGAGCCAAAGGTCTATAGTGATTTTAATACAGTTTTTTCCAGTAGCAGAGATCCTTTGATGGCTTAGTTTTGGGATCTACTGCCTAGGTTCTTGGGCAGTCTGATACTAGAGGCAGCCCAATGAAAATGTTGACAAATACCAAGTTTCCAAAGTATTAACTATTGTAATTAGACAAGGAAATTAAATAGTATATGAGAATTAGAAGAGGAAGAGGTACGTTATCATTGTCTACAGATCCATGCAAACACTGAAAAACTAATGAAATCAACAAAAAAACCAATATAGCTTAAAAGGATTTAGGGAATTCAGCCGTGTGGCATGGACAAAAAAATTTAATAAAGTCACTAGTTACAAAATTAATATTAAAAATCAATTGTTTTGATCTAAACCAACAACAGTCAGAAAATATGATAGAAGGACTAAATACCATTTCTAGTAATCACTAAGAAGATTAGGAAGATTACCTAGAAATAAACTTAACAAGAAATATGCTGGAGATATATATATGAGGTAAACTCTAAAATACTACTGAAGGTTGTAAATGGAAAAGTATAGCCTATTCTTGACTAGAATTCTCCAGCAGTTTAGGATCATCCTCTCTTAAGTTTATCCATAAATTTAAAGCATTCTCTATTTAAAAAAGAAACCACAAGAAAGTTCCCACAAAGAAGATGACCTGCCGGTTATTAAAACTTTGAGGAGTTTACGGTAATTAAGATCTTTTGGTACTCTCCTGATTTTGATGGAGCTAATATAGAAAGTCCAGAGATCTAAAATTGCATTTACAATTACATAAAGAGATAGTTCATATCAGTAGGAAATAGTAATCTGGGGGAAAAAATACCATTGTATTTCTCCCTTGCTCCCTATACTAAAAAATTCAAGATGGGTCAAAAACTTAAACCTAAAAAAGTAAACTATAAAAGTAATAGATAATTTAAAAATAATCTTGGAGTGGGAAGACCTTTTGAAACAGCATAAAAATCAGATTATGAAAAAGAAAAATATCGATAAATTTGACTACAAATTAAAAAATAAAAATTTCTGCAAGGTAAAAGTTACACATACAAATATACCCCATAAAGTTAAAAGAGAAATAGTGAAGAGGGAGAAATATTTGCTGGCCATGTAGCAAACAAAAGGCAAATTTCCTTCACATATAAAACACTCTGGCAGATCAAAGAGAACAGGACCAAAAACCTAGTAGAAAAATGAATTGGTAAGGGACATGAAGAAGCAACTCAGAGGAAGAAATACAAGTGGTTTATAAATGTAGGTAGAGATATCCAAGCTCACTCTTAGGTTCAGACATTCAAAGGAGTACCATTTTCCACCTATCAGAATGACAGGGATCCAAAAATTAGATAAATAGGTAGCATAGGCAAGGGTCAGGGGGGAGGAATATTCAAATATATTGTTGGTCAGAGTGGAAGCTGGTACACCCTGTTTGGACCACAGTTAGATGACATCTTGTCAAAATTTTAAATGAATATACCTTTTGACTCAGCAATTCCAGTTTGTATATCTCTCTACAGAGGTACAGAACTTGTGGATATTGTTAAAGGTACTATACAAAGATATTTCTTGCCACATTATTGGTAATAGTAAGAAGCTGAAAACAGCCTAATTGTTGGTCAAATGAGGATTGACTGATTGAATTTTTACAGTCATACAAGAGAATTCTGTGCCACCATTAAAAAGAACATTGATGTTTATAGGATACAATTTCCTCTTAAGTGGAAACTAGCAAGATTTAGAACAGTGTATATACTTTCTTTGTATTTTTAAAAACAAGGGGAGAGATAGTTGTGGCATATATTTTACTTAACCCATTATATTTGACCTATTTCAATTTGTAATGAATATTTAAAATACCAGTCGGATACTTTATATTGCCTTTTTTGGACTGTCTTTGAAATTTACCGTATGTTTTATGCTTGGAGCCCCATTCAGTTTAGACTAGCCACATTTCAAGTGCTCAGGAGCCATATAGGATTCCTGGCTCAAGCAGAGTAGGTACAGAGAGCAAAGAGCGCTGGGCTAGAGGTTCAGAAACCCGGGCGGCCCTGCGGCTTATTGCTCTGACTGTGTGCAAGGAGTTTACTTTTGCCTGGGCCTCATTTTTTTTAGATAGAATGTGCAGGATTAGACTAGAGTTTTTTAGAACTTTAGTTCCTTCCAACTTTAAAATTTAAGGTTCAAATATAGTATTTCATATTACTTGTCAACATCAAAAATGGAATTGCACTTGGTTTCAGATACACAATTTTCACCAGCACTCCTAAAATTGTGTATTCCTAAGTGAATCACAGTTCATGTTGTAGGAATTATATTGTTAGTGCTTAGAGTAAGGTTGTTTGTTTATTGGTTTAAGGGAAGAATTTACTAAAGCTACATACATGCTGTAAACCAGGTAGGAATTGGTCAATTCTTTAGGCTTTGTTAATATTTCTAATGGCACATGGAGAACCAGGAAGGAGTAAAAGAGAGAATCACATCAGTAGTATCTAAAGAAAGAGTAAATGTTGAAGGAGAAAGAGTTGAGAGGGAAGGGTTTTTAGTACCCCTGTTTATAAAGTTTATTCTTCAGAAGATAATAACGAGTAGTTCGCTTTGTACAAGAGAGAATGAGAATCACTCAGACAGTGGATCTCAATTGTAGCCACACATTGGAATCACTTGGGGGAGCTTTTTAAGATCCTGATGCCCATTATGTACCACTGGTGGTTCTTGCAGTGTGGTCCTGAGGCCAGCAACAGCTGCAGTATCTCCTGCGAACCTGTTAGAGATGCACATTCTCAGGCCCCACCCCACGACCTACTGAATCAGAAACTCTGGGGTGGCGCCCAGCAATCTGTGTTGTAACGCTCCCCTGGTGAGTCCACAGTGCAGCCGGAGTTGAGAAGGAGCAAGAAGGATTCAGGGTGGGGAGAACAGCTGGGTTTCATTTTGAGTGCTAGTTTTCATCCTGTACCTGGAAAATCCCATGGACAGAGGAGCCTGGTAGGCTACAGTCCATGGGGTCACAAAGAGTCAGACACGACTGAGCCACTTCACTTTCACTTTCTTTCACTTTTCATCCTGTATCAGCCATGGGGATAGAGTTGGAGATGGAATGCAGTCTGCTGGCTTGGTGTTTGCCATTCCTGATTTGGGGGTTTGGGTAATTTATTGGCAGTATAGATGGTTAGATGTTGCATTTCACAAATGGAAGTCAAGAAGCATCCAGTTCAGTTGAGGGGAAAAAAAGAGAAAGGGGAAAAAACATGGGAACCTCAAAAGCCACAGAAACTACAAAAGGTTGGAACAGAAGGGAACAAGTATGTTAATTAAAATGTTATAAATGAAGAAATCCCAGGTAGATTATAAATTACTTCATTTATGTATGTTTCTTTAAAAAAGGTTCAAGTGCCATGATGATTTTAGGCTCCCTTTATCATCTGTTGTCAAGTCTATTTGATCAAAAAGCATTGAAGGCTTGTTGAACCATTATCATTTGGCACTAAAGGATCCATTTCCTCTTTAACATTTGAGCTTTAGGTAGGAATGCACTTAATATAGGTATGGTAAATTCGGAATGAACTAAGCCAGAAATAAAATATATTTTCCAAGTATAAAGAGGTTGTCACTGACTGAGAAGGAGTTAACATGTCACATTCTTTTGATTTCTACTTCTCGGGAGAAATCACAGTATCTGTAATTTTGGAGGCATATTCTGAAGAACGTTATATTGTGATCTCTCTAAGCTGAATCTTAGAAATCTGTCTGGGAGTTTTCAGCCCTGACAAAATAAGAATGGACCCATTTTAGTATCAGGTTGGTTTGATTTTTTAAAAGTTAAGAGGATTGTATATGCAGATCATTAGAGGGACTGTTTTTCCTCTGCCTTGTTATCAGCAGATGGAAGAAAGCAGGCTGGGCTGTGTTGAGAGTACATCTGGTGCTTCTTATCTTTCGTGATCTTGGCTGTATAACTCCTGTAAACCCTTTTTATGTATTTTTCTTTTCTCATCCCCAAACATTACATTTTATGTGGGAAAGTCAATTTTGATAATTTTCAAAAAACTAGGTGTTACAGCAGAATTTGTGCCTCTTAGAAAAAACTACTCCTTACTATAAAGTAGAACCTGCCTTTCATACCTGAGTAAAACAATTCTGATATAACTTTCCTAATCCTCACATTTATTATGGAAAAGATGATAATGCTGTTTTCTAGACCATGTTAATGAAAAATATGATATTAATTTTTGTATTAATTTCCCAGTAGTGAGTTTCTATTTTTAGATTGTTTTGTGAATTGGGCTGTCTGAGTTTAAAGTGGTTTTCAACACATGGGTGTTATTGTCAAACATCTTCCCCAAATACCAAACACATGCATTTCAACAGCTTTTTTGGACAGCAGCACAGTTAATAATCCTTTCATAGAAAAAAATATGGTTTTTAAAAAATTATTATTATTTTCTCAAACTACGTTCTGGTATTTAAAATAGGAAACTTCATTTCACCGTGTAGACTTACCTTGTATTGCCAAGAGGAAAGAAGTAGCTTTTCTGCAAAGCTAAATAGTTTTTACTTTATTGTCTGCTATGAAACAGCTGCTGATACCAGAAAAATGCCGTCTCATCATTGGGCCTGGGGTGTCCAAAAGAGGCAGGAAAAAACTGACTGTAGTTCCCTGTCTGCCCTGGCACTCTGTCCTCGTTTCTCTCCGTTTTCATTGCCATGAAGAGCAGGAGAACAATATTCTGCAATTAAGGATTCCATTAAGTTGAAGAAAAGAGCAAATGGGGGATGTTTGTTCTCCAAGCTGAAAAAATTTGTCTGGGTTGGGGGGGATACGGTAGTGGTATAGAGAGAGGTGGGTGGAGAGACGAAGTCAGGGCTGTTTGTTGAATATACTGTTAAGGACTGTTACCATCCTAATTAATCAAGTTAGAAATTACAGCTGTAGTCGGTTTCCCCCCAATTCTTGTTATCAATTTTCTTCTCTTTTGAGACAAAGCAAATATAAATTTTGTGTTCATTTGTCATTCGTTCTTTGACTTCAGCATCTCTGAAAATAACAATGTAGCACAAAAGCCCAGTATTTACCTAGTTGTAATGTGGGTTGCCATGGTGTTTTGCAAATTATTGCAATTATGTTCACCATGCGAGTCGCCCTTGGTAACTGGCGAAAAAACTGATAATCCTGTTTTGAACAAAAGGTCAAATTGCTGAATAGAAAGTCTTGATTAACTAAAAGATGTACAAAGTGGAATTATTTCCTACCATTCAGAAATAGTTCTTGATCGGGTTTGGGGGAGGGGGTGAGTAAGTACATCTGATTACTGAAGTACAAAGCATTGAAAGGATGTTGTCTTGAGCCTTTCATGTAGTCTTAATGGTGGCTTTTTTGTCAAATTTACCCATTTGCGGCATTGAAAGAGGCAGCTGCATTTAAGCTGGAGAGACGGTGCTTTTTCAAGAGTTCAGTGCATGGAAAGTTCTCAGCAGTATCTGCAGTTTACTAGTAGCCCCTGGTCTATTAAAACTGATGTGCCGCATTTGAGCCCATTGCTCTCAGTACTTGTGAACCCCTCTGGCTGATGATCTAATAAAGTGCTCTTACTGGACAATCTCTGATCAGCTACTTAAAAAGGAGCTTGGGGGAGGGGGCGGCAGAGAGAAGCCTCACAGGCAGTGAGACCTAGTGTATAGGCCAGAAGAGAGCCTCCAGGGACTAAACTGAGAGGTCTGTCATGATGGTCTGTGCTTAGGTATTTGCCATGGTGGTGTGGGTTTTGTGCCCTGAATCCCTCTACGCTGTGATCACAATTTTTTCTTTCTCAAAAGAAATCTTCATTTTATTACAAGATGAATAAGAAAAGATTAGACATGTCGGTTTGAAATTTGGAAATCCACTTCTGTGGATTTGCTTCTTCAGTGATGGGCAGTAATAAAATACATGATCCTACGTTTATGTAAAAGCAAAAGTTTCCCAGGTTACAGCCGAAGGTCAGATGGATTTCATCTCTTCTGAATCCGGCAGAGCATCTGGGGGAGAATTTGGAGGAGGGAGGGTTTAATGGCCACCTGAAAAATCAATTCTTAAAACTTTTTAGAGTGTGTGAAAGTGGCATGAAAGCAAAGCAAACCTTAACAAGTTTGTGGGTTTACATTCTACATCACCTAGCAACCCCCAGGCTCAGCCAGATCTCTTGTCTACCCTTAGTTCTGTTTACAGACTATTCAAACGGTCCTTCGAAACCATGAAAGATATTCAGTTTCATTAGTACCATTCTCAAGGAGAAAATAATTAAAGTTAAATGAACAAATATTGCCGGGTGATGGTTTGAAGTCCACTCTGATTTTAAGGTGCCCTTTGAGACAATTGCGTATAGTTCAGTTTTAACATATGTTTTTCAGTACCCAGGAATACTGCATTAACGCATACCAGTAAATACTAGCTTGCAAACAAACAAACAATAAAATTTACTTTTAGCTAAACTTGAGCAAAGAAAAAAAACTCTGCTAGTAATAAATTTCTAGGCATGCCTTCCTGATTGAATTTTTTAATCAGTTCCTACCCTGGACATCTGAGCTGATCCATGTGTACACTGAATAGACAGGGGAGGGGGTCTGGGGAACAAAGCACCTTTCTTTAAAACTGATTTATTACCTACCTTTGAAGATGCAGCGTCATAAAGGAAAGTATTCAAATCATATTCCGTGGAAGGCTTTGTGCATTATAGTGAGTAGCTTAATTTCATATATGCATCTAATACTAATAATACATGCCCCGCCATTCTGCTTGGAAGCTGCTTATGTGCTTAAATTAACCTATTCTTGAAATATCTGATAAAGTGAAGAAAAATTTTTTTCATATGCCTTTTTATCCCATAAACCCATTCTCTGAAAATTTGGGAACAACCAAACGCTTATTGTAGCTCAAAATATTTTTCAGATGTGTTAGTGGTTCAGTTATACAGAACACTCTTGGTAAAACTGTCTGTTCCCTCATTAATAATAGTTTTCTGATTATAAAAGCAATATGTACTTGTAGACAATTTACAAAATATAGAAACAGAAAAGACTACCTAAAGATAACCATGGATAGCGTTTTAGAGTATTTCCTTCCAGTCTTTTTTTCTGTGTACATATTGATAAAACTAAGCCTTGAGTTAGTTAACTTTTGAAGCTTGTTAGTATGTGCACATACCTAAGGTGATGTTTTTTCAAGATCGAGGACTTGAAGGGTAAGAGCCATGTTGGAAGTAATGAACAATTTTTCTTAGCGGCCTCATCACTAAAACATTAATGTAAACATCAGAGTAGCCATTTTTCCATCTCATTTCATTTGGTTCTTCTTTTTTCCTTGTTGAAGCAACTATATGCCTTAACTGACACATCCACTTATAACCATTCATGTTGGAAAGTCGGACATTCATCATGGTTGGAATATTACATTCCCAAGTCACTTGTAGCTTCACATAGGGAAAAAAGAGTGTTTTATGAAAAAATTTGTAATACAATAGAGATTAATGGAATGTGGAGAGGAAAATGCTTTCGATTTCTCTTGTGAAGTGAAAGCAGGGCAGCGCGGAAATCTTGTGTTCTTACTATTTGTATTTTGTTAGATCTCTAACATCCACAGTACATGGCTGGGTTGCATGAGCTCTTTGTGCTTTGTTGACAGTTGACAGACAAAGCAAAATTATTCCTGAAGCAAGGTACTGTGTACTTAGTTGTGACCTATTATAGCCTAAGAATGTAGCTTGCTTTTGAGTTGGATAAATAGAGAGAGCATTTTATAGAATAGACTTGAATATACTAAGAGAGATTTTAGCTGCCCATACAGAAAGATACATGTCCTCCATTGAACTTTTTTTCCCCAAAATGTAATTTTCCACATAAAGTCATTTTAAGTATATTTTCCCTGGTTGCTTGCACGGAGGCAATTTTAACTGTTCTAGTATTGTCCTACAGTGGTAAAATAAAATTGCTGGTAATTGTTGGCTTTCTCTGCTCACAGCATAGCAGAAGAAGATGGCTTCCATGGGGCTCTCTAATGTGCCTCAGGTACATCTTCTGATGCTCATCCTCTGATTGCAAATTAAAATAACAAGACTATGGTATTGGATTTGATGCGAGGCAAAGCAGAACAACTTGCTAATTTATCATGTAATATACAATTGCTGAGGTTGGAATTTGTCCACTTGTAGTGCTATTCTATGTGTCTAAATGAGGACCACTGTTTGCATCTAACCTATCATAACAGTTTGGGAGTGCTCCATTATCCTTTCAGCAAACTGATGGCAGAGTCTGGTCCTTGCACAAATGATAAGATCAATAAGTTTCAAATAACTTGGATGAAATGACATGTGACTGTTCGCTTAAAGAGATGTCTTACTTTAAAAATCAATTTTAATAATATTTAAAATTCTTACATTGACCGATGAGGCATTTTCTACTTCTCTTTTGTTTGATAATTTTGTTTAAAAATATTTTTGTATTAACTTTGGTGAATAGTGTATGTGTATATTTTTCCTGATTTGCTCTTTCATCTCCTATTCTGGCATCTCTCTGAGACTTAATAATCACTCTGACGTGCCAGGATGCTGCAGTGTAGAAGATTTAACTTTAAAAGTAAAATTATGTTCATGTTTAAACTTCCCCTAGAGATCTTAGGAAAATTTTCTCCCAGTTTTGGGTGCAAATGTGGGTCAGAAAGCAATTTGTTTTTTGATATTTCTGGAAATCCCAAATCATAACATGTCATTCTTCAAAAGCAGCTGTGGGCCCATACTGTGCACTGTCTATAAGAAGACCCATTTTACACTGGGAATAATTCTGTGACAGAAAAATGTGACTGTAAGGGAACTCCAGAACATTTATAAACGGTTTTGGGTGAAAAGAGTGTCTGGTATTCTCAAAGTGCATATAGTTTGGGGAGAGGAGCAGTTAACAGCCATTATAGAAAAATAGTAATGATATGATGAACTCTGTAAGAGCTTGCATGCTGGCAGACCTCGCCCTGTGACCCTGTCACTGCACTCCTGGAGAGCCATTACAGTTTTCACCTAAATCATACGTGACTGCAGTAGCGTTCTGTTGTCTCTTGAATCTATGTGAATCCCTAAATAAAGCACTTTCCTTACTGTCTATTCTGCCATCTACAACTTCAAATCCAGTATAGTTTTATTAGGAAAAACAGAAATTTTACTTGTGTTGATGGCATAGTTGTACTATTTTGCAATCTTACCAGTTATCCCTCTTTGTAGTTCTCCATTTCAGAGAAGGCAATGGCAGCCCACTTCAGTACTCTTGCCTGGAGAATCCCAGGGATGGGGGAGCCTGGTGGGTTGCCGTCTTTGGGGTCGGACACGACTGAAGAGACTTAGCAGCAGCAGCAGTTCTCCATTTGGGGATAGCATCAGGTGGAAACTGACCAGGTTCTTTCCCAGTTAGAATAGTGAGTTGTCAGCTGTAAGTACAGCACTGATGTCCCCCAGTACTGGAGGCATATGGAGAATAACAATAGTTGACACTTACTGAACGTTTGTGTGGGCTTTCTTATTTGGTCCTCTGAGCAACTCTAATAGGGTAAACATTATTACCTCCGGTATCATAGATGGGGAAACTGAGGCTTAATAAGTGGAAGGGGAGAGACCACGCTCAAGTGCACTTTTTCATACCTGTTTGGTTTTCTTCATTGAGTGTAAACATTTGTGCTAGAGACTGGGTAAGACACTACCATATCCAAAACGAGCCATTCCCCAAGGGACTGACCATCCAGTTAGGAAGGTAAGATAAGATGGTTCCAGGACAGTGCCCGGCAGGGTCTGTTCAGTGGCTGTTGGATTAGAAAAAGAAGTCCTTGAGGGTTGGGGAAGTTTTACAGGCGAGGAATGTAAGTGATGCTCAGTGAATGGGCATTTTAGGCAGAGGTTCTGTGGCATGAGCAGAAACAGGGAGTTGGCAACAGGCAAAAAGTGACGATGACAGTGAGAAAGCCAGCACTACGGGACAAATAGTGAGAAAGGCGGAATGGGACCAAAGCATGGTATAGGAAGGGATACAATTGGAGGATGGGAGTAGAGAGGTCTTGGAAAGCTATACTTGGAAAGGCTGTGCATTGGATGTGGGAGAGTATGGAGTCAGGGAACCCTGGCACAGGCTGCCACAGTAGATCATCTTTGAGGTCTGGGTTTGAGTGCGGTTGGTGATAATGGGACTGTAAGGCCAATGGACAGATTTGGTGACTGACTGGAAATGGGCGAAGGACCCCATATATTTGATTAAAGAGTATGAAAACTACTGTAAATTTTTTTTTCTACTGTGACTTTTAGACCCCTATTATTTTCCATAAACCTGATCCTGTGCATTTTTTATTTTATTGCTTCTATTCATTAATTTTCTTCAAAACATAGTTTTGAATGCCTCTTATATACCACATTTCCAGGTGTGGGTGATTTCTGTGTGTGCATCCTTCTAAAAATATTGATGTACACGAATTAATAGCAATTTGTGTTTAAGGTGCAACAGTTAGGAATGCCTCAGCTACAAGTGGAAATCAATCCCTTTTTAGCATGTGAAGACAGAAACCATTTTTGTTGAGGCCTCAGAAATATAATTTAGCAATCAGAACCAATCAGCTTTTAACACAATTTCATACGCAATGATTTCAAGGTATTAGTGATGCGGAGACTAAAGCAACAGGTGATAAGAGTTTTGCACGTTTTGATAAAGGTTTGCTTTGCCCTTGGACAGGCTGGCTACACCTCTTTTGAACCCTCTACTTATAAACATGGTTAAAATAGCAATCTGAAAACTTAATGACCCTATTCCTCTTGGTTATGACAATTTGGCATTTACACATGGCATTGCATAATAAGATGCCGTATTTGGATGGCAGACATCCTCAGAGTGGTTCTGGGTTTTCTTTTTTTAGAGCCAAACCTTTTTGTAGGTTGGACTTTCAAAAAGCTACACATTATTAAATTTTCTTTTTCCTTCACTGACTTGGCAATGTACCTTTGGGCTACATGTTATTTCCCAACATGGGAAATGAAAATAAGTTTATTTTTGCCCTTGTGTTACTTCAAAGAGATTTTATACAACATTGGTATTTTCTTTTGCTTTTATCACCTATGGGAGGCAAAATGCACTATGAGATATTGTAAGATTTGCTTCATCATGGAATATTTTCAAAAATCTGACATATTTATTTTTAACAACTCAAATGTTCCTTGAAGGGTATATTTAGCACAGTCAGTCAATATTTGCTAGGGGAACAAAGGGTTAACCAAATGTACTTGACAAAACTGAATGGAAGCAAAGCATATATTAAATATAATTGGGGCCTCTTTCTCCCATTAAAGAGTTTTATTTAAAATGCACCATGACCAAAAGCTTAATTATTAAAATAAAACAATAGGCATAAAGAGTTACAGGCTTCTAATATTTTTTTTTCAGCCCCAGTTCCCTTCACACAGTTATCAGCATGTTTAATTTCCATGCATAATAGCACTAGTTATTGTTGTCATTTGTAAAGGGAGATTAACAGATAGTAAGTACAAACAAACCCAAATAACTACTGAATAGAGAGGTGACAAAGAAGAAAAGACCTCTTTAATGTTAATTATAACTGGTAGGAAGTCTAGACAAATTATATTATCTGTTTTCTATATGATTTGAAAGGACATTTAGTTAGTAACTCTGTCAGAGATAGAGTTGGGTGTTTGCTTTAGAAACAGGTGAGGTGACAATTTAGCATCTCCCTGGATGGCAGCTCACCTGGTGAGTCATGAAGTTGTGGTAAATTGATGAAATCAAGTTTCAAAAACACCTGAAAAGAACTGTAGGTTTTTGAACATTGTATTTAAAAAATTGAAAAATAATTTTAACTCTGGGTTGTATTCTGATACTCAATACTTTATTGTCTCAAAACATGATAATTGACTTACCTGCTTGCTTTTTAAAAAATTTTGTTAAAGAATTGAATGAATTACAACTCTGGTTGTGACTATTAACTGATAAATGTTCCCAAGTGTGTAAAGTCTCAGGTAGCAAATGTAGTGTCAGAAATCCAAATAAATGATGAATGGGTGGTTCATTCTTGTATTTTTCATACATCATTTCCCTTAAATGCTACTGTTTCCTTTATTAATATGCGTTTAGGCCCAAACCCATGTAAGGTACTTCCAGAAACAACTAGTCTCACCTTTTGTTTTATAAGCTACATTTAAAATGTACTACCAGCTGTTGCTGTCAATCCCATTATCCCTCTGTCTCCCCCATGCCTGGAACATACTAAACCAAAGTATATTTTTTCTTTAATTCTGAGGGACCATCAGTTTTGAGCTGCACTCTTAATGGCTTTTTTGGAGGGAACAAATACATGTTATTTGTAAAGGCATCTGAGTTTCAGAACTCTTAAAATGTATCCTCAGATCAAGAAAATTTGGTAATAAGCCCTAGGAATTGAAAGAGTTGCCTGTGACTAAGAACCGCTGATTCTCTTTTCTAGTTCAGGGTCTTTTGTTACGGTTAGTAGCTGTATGTCTCAGATCGGTAGAATCCACACAACTCGATCTCTTCTCTGTGTTATTTTAGTTGGTACTGTGCAACGTGGTTCTTAAAACCATACATAGGCCTGGTGCACTGGGAGGACCCAGAGGAGTCGGGTGGAGAGGGAGGTGGGAGGGGGGATCGGGATGGGGAATACGTGTAACTCAATGGCTGATTCGTGTCAATGTATGACAAAACCCATTGAAATGTTGTGAAGTAATTGGCCTCCAACTAATAAAATAAAAATTAAAAAAAAAAAAAATAAATAAAAGTGAGTTTCTTATAGACAGCAAAAAAAAAAAAAAAAAAAAAAAAAAAAACCATACCATAGCGAATTGCTGTTTTGTCTTTGTGTATGTGGATCTTGCTTTCCTATTTAGATTATAACTTCCTGAAACTGTGTACCTGGAGACTGTTTGCCTATTCCCCACAGTATTTAATACAATTCTGGGCATATATTAAAGGTTTCATAAGGATTCCTTGAGACTCTCTACCTGAAAAGTTGATGTTCCTACTGAAGGTAGGAGTGAAGTATATTCTGAGTGTATTGTCTAGATGAATTTTATATTCTTTAAAGGCAGCATCTTTTCTTTCAGTCAGAAAGTTCTGCAGTGTACTTTCTCTGGTGTGAAAGCCATAACTGGAGCTGGAAGAACTGATTCTGGGCACTTTCCCTTGAGTTTGGTAGTAGCTACTTCCAAGAAGATTGAGGTCATTCAACAGAACACTGAGTGGGGACATACTGCAGCTTTGGATTAATGCCACATGACAACTTTAATAAGTGGTAGATGAAAGTCCCTAAAGTAATTAAGCAGTATTTGTGTATATACTGCTCTTATCTGGGGAGAAAAGGCATCGGCCTTTTCTGAAACTGAGGTTGCTCAGTTTCGAAACAGAGAGTATGGTTAAACATGTCATTGATCCTTTTCTTCATCGTATCACAATAATATCACAGAGCATTCTCTCTGGCCTTCACTCTTGTGCACATTTTCTCTCTGCCTAAGTTGTCTTCCCTGCTTCCTCCACCTACTAAACCTCTACTTACTCCTGAAGACCAGTTCAGAAGTTCCACTTCACCAAATACTCCAACACCCAAATGCAGTCGGGTCCCTGCTCACAGCTCCCCAGGTGAGGACCCCATGCAACAAGAGAAAATACCTTGTTCACCTTTATCCCCTAGTGTTTCACCCTCATTTGCCTTAGGGCTCTCATGCCTAATACATGTAGCACTGAAGCCCACAGGCCCTGGTGACTTCCTAAGAACACCAGAGCTTTGCTCAACCCCACATGTGAAGTCTTGAAGAATTCTGTGTTTAACAGTTAAGTTTTATAGCAAACATAGTGCTCATTTAAGTTAACAGACATGTTGTTACCACATCTCTATGAGAAAATTTAAACAAGAATTGTGAGATAAAGTACCTGAAGAAAGAGAGAGGAGAGGAGAGGAGAGGAGGGTTTTAAAGTCCAGGGAAGTGGGCAATGGCTATTTGAAACTACTGGAAAAGAGTGGTCGGTTGAAGTTGTCCTTGAAAACATTGCAGCCAATTTTATGCCTCCAGGGAACATGCATAAAAGAATCTGTTTTCATTAAAAAGGAGGTAATTGCTTACTTTTTAAAGTGTTTCTTTTATGTCAAGGATAGTTGTAGGCACTCTAAATGTATCCTGTCATTACAACAAACCTATAAAGAGAGTGTTATTATTGTGCCCATTCTATAGAGAAGGAAACTGATGAGAGCAATTAAGTAGTCAGCTGTTGGGAAAGTCATTCATTTCTGTTCAGTATACTCTACTTTGGTAATGGCCTTTACTACTGAACTAAAACCCATCAGTTTACATTCTGCATGTAATCATATGAGTTTTTATTGGGAGATTTTGACATATTAGGTGGCAGGAAGATTTCTTTTAAGTAAACTAATGTCTTGTGATCTTTTTTTTTTCCCCCCAAACTATGAGTTTCCTAATTTTTATGTTTGGCACAGATCAAATTAACATGACAGGACAGAAGGGCAGGGAACTATTTCAGAATCTATTGGATGACATGAATCTACCTTGATCACGATAAGTCTTATCTTGATCATGAAAGGGTTTTTATTTGTATTGGTTGATGGTGGTGATAGGACTGAAGCATTCTCTCTGTCTCTCCAGGGCTGGTTGATTTGTGAAGAGCCCACATGTCGAAATCGAACTCGGCACCTTCCCCTTCAGTTCTCCCGCAATGGACCACTTTGCCAAGTCTGCATGAAAGCTACACTTCGACTGGAGGTAATAGTTGCCTCATGCTCAAGAACTGTATGTGGCGGGGCATGGGGATGTTAGCTTGTACCTTAGTTCTGGGAAGTGGATATTTGGTATATGTCCTTTGGTGATACCCTACTACCACACACATGTATTTAGGAAAATATCCAGACTTCAAAAAGATACATGCTTTAATTTTCACATTATGAACAGTATATATTTATATCTGAAAGAGAAACTGATTAGTTCTTATATGGGTTACTCAAATGTCTTTGGTTACCACTTTTTAATTACAGAGGAGAGAGAACTTTTGTAGAAGCTGCTGTTATCGTCAGACTAGATCAGAACCCCTTTTGCAAAGGCCAAAAAACCTCCCAAACCTGTACCATAAAGGGCTTATTTGATTTTCACGGAATTCCATTGTTTCTGAGTAGCAGCACAGAGGGATAGTTCTCAAACCTTTTCTCGACTCAGTACGTAAACCTTAGGCACAAGGCTGACTCTCGGTGACTCCCATCTGGTGAGCACGCAGTCTGGAAGCACTTTCCTGGTAATTAAGATGCGTCCCTCTGTCATCCACTGTGAACATCATGGACCCAAGCAGCATTTGCTACACTGTGGGGAGAGGGGTATTTGAAGGTCTTCCAGGCAAAGCAGATTTTGTGATCAAGTAATTCGAGCCAACTCTGAGTTAGTAAAGGTTAAACAGGACTTACTGTAGACTGTCACAGAACCTGTAAAATGATAAGGTGCAGTCTACTTCACCAATACAGGACTGTTATGTGCCTCACTTTCCAAATTTTTCTGATCCAAGGATTTATAATGATCTGGGTGAGAAGAGTGAGAACAGGAAGTTTATTACTTATTTACGTATTTTTTAACTCATAGACCAGTTTTAACCAAATTTTGACTTCAGATCTTTTCACTGAAAAGAGTTGATACACAGGCTAGTTTTAGGAAAATGTTTTAATATATCGCTTAACAGAATTTAACAAGAATTACAAGTGGCTGCCACCATTGTATATTCCCTTGTTCTTATGCATATCCATATGTATTTTTATGTGGTTTCAGTCATAATGAAGATATGCTTTTATATCATGTTTATCTTTTGTTGAGCATCTGTCACTGTTGCTGTTTAATTTTCAGTACTAAACTTTTAAACACAAATTTAACCATTCCTTTAATTGAACAGTTTAGGCTACTTTTACCTACCCCTTTACTAGAAAATTGTGATGAATGTTTTCCTGCTTAAATTATTTATTATTTGAAATATTTATCAACAGTACACATTCAAGTGTGTAAATTTAATATAGACATGATTCATGTTGCCATATTGCTTTCTAAATGGATTTTCCCAACTTAAGTGCCAGTTTTACCACTACCTTTGCAGCATTTGTGCATTATCATTAATTTATTTTTAACTAATTTGATAGGTATAAAATGTTCCTTGACTTATTTTTAGTATGTCTTTGCTAATTAGCAAAGTAGATGGTAGATTTTTTTTAAAATATGGAGCACATAAGTGAGAATTAGTTGTCGTAGTGAATTCTTTTTACGTCAGTCTCATCCTATGACTTGCATCAGCAGGTGCAGAAAGAGAACAAAAGTATATATATTTAGTGTGAGTCATCAATCCAGTTGTAGACTCCAGGGGAATCACCTAGCTTCATGAACCGATGCTGCCTTTGAGATTTTTTAAACATCTAGCTCATCAAATCATGTTCAGTGAAAACTGAATTACTTCTTAGAAAGTCAGCCAATCTTAGGATTCCATTCTTGGTGACAGAAAGTACAAGGAAAATGTACAGCTAGTAGATCGGTAACTTACCAGTAAGTGCTGATGATGTTATTGGTAGTGGTTTAATACATCAGGTTATCTTTTATCATTTATGATCCTTTTTTAAATGAGTGAACCAACACATACATTTTGAAGTATTTTTTCCCTTCATTTTCTTGTCCTCAAAATGGGAGCTTGTTAGGCAGGGGTTATCAACTACTTTTCCCAGGGAAAATCTTAGCCCCTCAGGCCATGTTGCTGCTCAGAACATGACCCCCTGGAATAACTGGAGGTTCAGAGCATCCTGGTTGGTGATCTTGCCCTTCGCCATTCCTTACAGAGACCTTAACAGTGGAACTGAGCCTACTCCTCTTCAGTTCATTTTCAGTTACTAGTGATGAGTAGGAAATCTCTTAATTCTGTTTATGATGTTCCTGGGCTTTCCTAATAGGAAGAAAAAGCTATATCTTTTAAGAGATCATTTTAAAGTGGCTCCAGAATCAGTGATGCCATGGGGGAAGATCATTGTAATTACCATAGGGTTTTCCAGAGGATCTATTTTGCAGGATTATGCTTATCTGGTTCTTTAAGTTCTGGGTTACTGTGTGTCAGTCATACATTACCTTCATTTAATAATAATTTATTAAACACCTATTATACCCTAGGCACTTTGCTAGGGACTAGGGACATAACAATGAACAGGAGATTTCCTTATTTATAAAGCTAGTTTAGGATTGCATTACATGGATTATATAAAATCGATATCTGTGGGCAGAATTAGGCATTTGTAAATATCTGTATGGGCATAAACATTAGACTTTCCTAATGCTTAACTAGTGGGGGCTTTAAATACATTGTCAAGTTTGATGGTATAATACTTACCTCTTACTGTGCCAGTCTGATCCTCACATAATAAATCTACTCTCATTTAGTCCTGTGTTGTAGTTGGCTTGAGTACTTTCCAGAATTGACTTGGGATTTGAGAGCTGGCTCTTCTTCTGGCTCCTCTTGCCAGAGTTATGAGAAAGAAAGCCGGGACAGTTTTGTTCGCAGGGTTTTAGATGTGTCTCTTTTAGATACCTTAAAAAAAAAAACAAAACCCAGAAATAAAGAAATCAGTTAAGATTTTTCAGGTTCATGGCAATTTAACAGTATACAAATTTCTGATTATTAGAAATACACTCTGGGCATTCTCTGCACATAGGAAGTGCAAATAAATACAGGAATGAAAACTCCATTGTATGTGTAAGTTCCTAAGTGAATAGAACCTTTTTTTCACACTGATGATAGAAGACTTATCCAAGTTAGTGAATAATTATTTTAATATTTATTTCTTTTAAGGATGTGATTTTTTGACTTATTAAGGTGGTCAAGTCTGTATGGCTGTGATCCGAACACACAGGGGATCCTGTATTACATAGTTAACCAAAAATATGGCATTAGTTTGATTTTGTTTTCTAATTAAAACTGAGATTCAAACCAAGTTAAACTTTTTCTCATTAACATTGCCATTCTTGATGTGGAGATGAGAAAACATCTACATGTGACCCACTTGCTACTCCTGCCCAGGAACGGGTTGGGGGCGGGGGAGGTAGGAGCACTGTGGCAGAGTTTGGCTTATTCAACTAAATTTCTTAAAGACCTCTTAAGAGGAAAGCACTAAAATGACTTCTAGTCCTACTGTAGGACACCCCTAGTGTTTCTCACATTATCCTTAATTGTAGAATTGTTAAAATCTTTTGTAACAGAATGTTTGTACAATGTAGGACTCTGGCCTTCATGGGACAGGGGAAATACTGAACTCGTGATCATTGTTATGTTGCAATTTCATTATGGCTGTGGCTGATGGATTATCAATTTAAAAAGTAAGTTAGAGACAGTGTGAATGTTGCCAGGCTATGTGGGACAATGTCTTGTTTCTCTGTAAGATGAAAACAGTTGTGGTCTCTTAAGGAAGTAATCATAAGCTATACGGGAAGAGAAACTTGGGACTATGATGGAAAGTCTTAAACAGCTGTACTGAGTCATTGGTTACCCTCCAGTAGACAGTGGGCTTTTATCATGAAGGACCCTTTGGAATTCTCTGCTCTGATTTTCCTGTGCTTGTTTTTTGATGCAGAGTTTTGGGCTTCTCTGGCGGCTCAGATGGTAAAGCATCTGCCTGCAATGCAGGAGATCTGGGTTCCATCCCTGGGGTGGGAAGATCTCCTAGAGAAGGGAATGGCTACCCACTCCAATATTCTTGCCTGGAAAATTCCATGAACTGAGAAGCCTGGTGGGCTATAGTCCATGGGATTGCAAAAGTTGGACATAACTGATCGACTAACACTTTTTGCTAAATTCTACATGCAGATTTGCCTACCATGAAGCAGATAGCAGCCTTCCTTTCAGTATGGTATTTTTCTATTTAAAAAAAATATTGAGATGAAATTCACATGACAGAAATTCACATCACCACCTCTGTCTAGTTCCAAACCATTTTAATCCCCCCCCACCAAAAAAAACCCCCTGTATTTGTTAGGCAGTCACTCCCCATTCCTTCCCCTTCTTTTGGCTACTGGAAATAACTGATCTGCTTTCTGTCTCTATGGATTTACTAAGTTGGATTTTTCATATAAATGAAACCATACAGTATGTGACATTCTGTACCTGGCTTTTTTCACTTAGTATAATGTTTCTGAGTTTAATCCAAGTTGTAACCTGTGTCAGTACTTCATTACTTTTTATGGCCAAATAATAGTTCATTGAGTAGATGTACCACAATGTATTTATCCATTTATCTGTTCATGAACATTTGAGTTGCTTCTTTCAATATGCTTTTGAAGTTTATTTTATTTTCATTACTTAGATAGATCTTGTGTTCAGTCTCAATTTATGTCATATGCCTCCCTTGTTGGTCCTAGTTTAACTGAATGGTGCTATACAAGGCTAGACTGATCCTTCCTTTGTTCCTGCTTTCAGTAAGCACTTACTCTTTGCCTATTTTCTGAGAACCTTTTAGATATTTGAAGGTAGCTATCTTTCTAAGCTTTTCCCTGCTAGGCCAAGTATCTCTAGGTCTTCAACCATTTCTCTAGTGCTTTGCTTTCAGAGTAATGATCCTAGTCCAGGGTTTATGTCCTGATAAAATGATTAGCCCCAAATTGCACGCAGCTCTTGGATAGCTCTCATTAGCACTACTATGGAGCAGAATAAACCTGCCACTACCAGCTTTTTCTAGGTAGTAAATTTCTTTGAAGTCTTTTTAGGGTTGCGTTAACTTTCTTGACATCCATATTCACAGCATTGATTCATTTTGCACGTTCTGTGTACTCAAACACATAGTTTCTTGGCACATACAATTGCTAAGCCATGCCTTGTCAGGTTTTCTGAGACGCAAGTGGTTTATTTTTACCTAATGTAAGACTCCATTAGTACTGTATTAGTTTCCTAGGGATGCTATAATGAAGTACCTCAAACTGTGAGTGGCTTAAAACAACAGAAATTTCCTATTTCACGGTTCTGGAAGCTAGCTAGAAGTCTGATATCCAGGCATCATAGGGGACTCTCTCCCTCTCTGAAACCTGTAGAGGAGGATCATTCCTCGCCTCTTCTGCTGCTGCTGCTGCTATGTTGCTTCAGTCGTGTCTGACTCTGTGTGACCCCATAGACGGCAGCCCACCAGGCTCCCCCGTCCCTGGGATTCTCCAGGCAAGAACACTGGAGTGGGTTGCCATTTCCTTCTCCAATACATGAAAGTGAAAAGTGAGAGTGAAGTCACTCAGTCGTGTCTGACTCTTCACGACCCCATGGACTGCAGCCTCCCAGGCTCCTCCGTCCATGGGATTTTCCAGGCAAGAGTACTGGAGTGGGGTGCCATTGCCTTCTCCGTTGCCTCTTCTAGCTTATGGTAATCCCTGGCTTTGTTTTGCCTGCAAATGCATCACCGCAGTCTCTGCTGTCATAGTTGTGTCTCTTTTCTTCTTCTTATAAAGATATAGTCATGCTGGATTAGGGCCCACTGTATGACCTCACCTTAACTTGATTTTATCTGCCAAGATCTTATTTCCAAATAAGGCCACATGCACAGGTACTCTTAATAGATAGGAAATGGCTGAACTGAGGGAAATGGAACCCAAAAGTAACAGTGGCTTAAACAGAATAGGTATTTAATTTGACAGTGTCATCAACAGTGACCCTCAAGGTCACATTGTGGTCCATGGCGACCTCACAGGCTCCCTCAAGGCATCACAGACTACAGGACACAGAAAAGGCTGAAGAGTCCAAAGGTTGCACTTCCCAGCCAAGTCAGTTCTTTGAGCAGCCTTCTCAGAACTCCCACCCAACACTCCTTACGTTTCATGAGCCAGAAATTAGTCACATGGATATAATAGCTTATTTTGTTACTAAAAAGAGAAAAAAAGTAGCCTGGGTATTGGGAGCCAACCAGCACTCTCTGTGGCAGAGACCTTCCAGTGAACCCTGTGAAATCTCCCTTTGCTGTGCTTAACCCATCACTGTCCCATTGTGGATAACTTGGATCCTGGTTCTGCCGTGCGCCCAGTCTTTTGGCTTCTACATATCTGATGCTGTGATTAGCCTTCCCTTTTTAATCTTCTCCAAAATATCGATTAAAATGAAGTACATTTCTGCCCATTCCAGTGGCTCAATGCCTCCTTCCAAGTGGACACTGCTCCATTCTAATCAGCACCCTTTGTGGAGGATTGTTCTACCAGTTGCTAATTATCTTTGCTTCTAGCTTATCATTCTCTGCAACGGGTTTCTCCCAAGGGGAAAACCACAGCGTTATTGAACCAGATGCTGATGGTCACGTGGTTTTATAACTATCTTGGCCCCTGGAATGAAAAATCATACAGTTCATCCCTTCAATATTCTGGCATTCTAAGCAG
>NC_089271.1:22719146-22801646 GCF_963930625.1 Muntiacus reevesi
TTTGAGTCATAGTTATAAATAATGTTGCTTATTATATACTCCAAACTCATTCAACAAAAGTTTATGGAGCCCCTACTCTGGGCCAACATTGTTACAGCCGCTAGGGATATAGCAGGGAACTACACCCTGTCCTCATGGAACTTACCTTCTAGTATGGGAAGATAGAAGGCCCAATAGTACGGTCATGGGCTCTCAGAGTTGAACACGACTGAAGTGACTTAGCACACGCGCCCAGGGCAGGTGGTAGCATGTATTGTGTAGGAAAATTCAACTGTGTAAGGAGGAAAGGACTGAGGCAACTGGGGGTTGCTAATCTCTATAGGATTGTTAGGGAAGTTCTCAATATTGAGAAAAGACCAGGAGAATATGAGCAGTGAGCCATGCAGGTAGGTGGAGGAAAAGCACGCCATGCATATGGGACAGCAAGTATGAAGGGCCTGAGACAAGAGCTTGCTGGACACATCTAAGGAATTGCAAGGAGCTGGTGTGGCAAGAGATGAGTAAACAGTGGGGAAAGTGGTAACAGGGAAGGCATTGGGGGGATACCAGCTGTGAGGGGCCATACACACCATTGTGAGGACTTTGACTTCAATTCTGGGAAACTGTTGAGGAGTTCTGAGCAGAGGAACGCCATGGTCTGACTTTAAGTAAACTACTTTGACACTGTGGTCCAGGCAAAAGATCTGGCAGCTTGACTAACAGGATAGTAGGAGAGCTTATGAGAAGTGGTTAGACTCTAGATGCAATTTTTAAGCCAGAACTGATAGAATTTGTTATTCAGATCGTTGTGTACCTAATGTTATTATATACAGTGAGTGGCAGAGGGATTCCTTCCTGTAGTCATTGATTCTGCATTGGATTATAATACATTTAAATTACTCACCTAAAAATAAGTAATTTTCAAGGTAAATATTAATAATTGCATAGGCTCCTTACCCAAATCACTGGTTCTTCCTAAACACAGACTTAATGGCCTACTCTTGTGCCATACAAAAGACACAAACCATCTCCTGTGGAACCACCCCACCCCACCCAACACACACATGGCATAGCGCTGTCCTTGCTTTTAATAGGATTTTGAGGGGAGAACGACTTGTGTTCCACTTTAAGTTCACAGTCTAGCTGATGAAGTAAAATTCCTGGACACAGAGACACACCACAGACTCCTACTCCTACTGAGAGATTCCTGAAAGTCATGAGAATCACAGCTGGAACAAACCATTGTCTCAGATGGGTGTGTGTTCATCCATATGCAGGTGTGTTGAAGGGATGGCAGGAAGTAATTAACAACTGCTATACTAATTTTAGTCTAAACATGTACATAAGTGGTTAGAAAAGGCAAAGCTGAGATGATTGCATAGAAAAGGTGAAATGTAAGCTACGACTGGAAGGATTGGTAGGCTACGAATAACTGGAGATGCAGAAGCAAAAGACATTGTTGAGTTTCTTCTGCGCCTTCTCATACCCTTTCTCTAGACAGTCTTATTTAGTGATGCTCTGTTAGGGAAACCAGCCTTAGGAAGCTGTGTCATTTCTGCTCTGAAGCAGTAAGTTGAAGTTAAACCTTTAGAGTAAATTAATCTTTGGTTTGATTAGCTGCCAGACCCCAGTTTAGTGGTGTCAGACTCTGCTCTTCTTTTTGGATCATTATAGATCAAAGAAAATCTTCTTGGGCAAATCCTTTTTTTTTTCTTTGAAAAAATAATTTATTGGTTTGGGATCACAAAATATAGGGAAGACACGAGACGATGCCTGTGACCCCTTGGCTGAAATTTCTCTTCCAGAGACACTTCTTGGGCATTCTTTCACATCCTAATAGCTGCAGAGTATAGTATCTGACCATGTGGGAAGCTTGAACAGACACCCTTAAAGTCATGGGGTTCCCTTCCAATTAAGTCTTCCAGTTCACTTCTGCCAATATTGCAACTGCATTGGTTGTTCCAACTGTTCATGTCTTAAAATTCTCATGAACCAATAGGCTGCAGACCAATGATGCCTTCACAGCCCTTAGAACTGCCTACATTGACTAAAGCCCCTCAGCTATACCCGATCTGCTTGTGGCACCTGCATGGCAGCCCCTGGGGGGCCCCCACATCCTAGGGTGGTGATGGAGGAAGGGCAGACCAGGCCAAGCATGAAGAATAAACAGTCAATTTTATTGGGCTCAGACTAGGAATCCATGAGTCTTGAGGACCTCTGTGAATTTGTCAGTTTTTTTCTCAAGCTTCTTTTCAGCCTGTTTCTGTAGCCTCGTGAGCTGCTTCTTTTTCTGATAGTGGATCTTGGCTTTCTCCTTTCTCTTCTCCTCCAGTGTGGCCGTTAACCACCTGGCACTTCCAGCCAGCCTCATGAGCCAGGCGCCCTAAGTAGGCAAACTTCCGAGTAAGCTTCAGACACACAACCTTGAGGGCAGCAGGAACCACCATCCGCTTTTTCTTGTCATAGAGTCATGAGATCCCATCAGACACCTCGAGGTGCTCCAGAGCAGCCTGGCCCCACTTGGTCTTGTGGGGCGGCATGCCTTGCACTGTCTGCCAGAAGATGCACCTGGGGCTCGGAAGTGCCACAGGAGGGGTTGGTGTTCATCTGCTTGGGGAGAAAACCCGGGTACCTCAACTTATTTCTGTAGAAATTGGCAGACATATTGATGCCCTCACAGCACATGACCACAGTCTTCCGGCCCAGAAGCACCTGCTTGGCCACAATGGCCTCCAGGCAGTCCAGGAGATGGCCTCGGCCATCGAGCACCAGGACCTGCCCTTCCGCCATCTTTGGTAGCCTCCTGGAAAAGGAGGGCAAAGTTTGAAATTAAGAACAAACATAGTGGTAGTGTGGTCCACATCCTGTCCTTTGTTTTTACCTTACACTTGTCCTTCCACCAGTCTTCCGTCCCAGCCTCTCCGTTTGCACTCAGCTCTCTTATAATTCCATACTTGTGTTTCTAAAAATTACCAAGTTATGTAAAATCACAACCAGATGCTTTATGGAAAAGACACATGAGTTAGACACCCACCAAAATTTCATCAGTGACTCAAACAAGAATATAGGAACCTAATGAAAACAGTGGTGTGATGTTACATATCTTCAATAGCTAAGAAATACATAAATACTACAATAAATACAGCATTTTACCTTGAAAAAGTCTTAAAGTTTGCTTGTGAAAGTGAACGTCAGAAAGGTTGCAGCTCATGAGTCATGGTGAAGTGGTGGAAGGAAGGTTATCTGAAATTGGAAGGAAAATTATAACACACACCAGATGTGGTTAGTGTAGCTTATTACACACTCAGTGAACAGGGGTAGCTGGTCAGTGTTTGAGGGGCGTATGTACATGTGTGTAACATGTATTCCTCTGTGGCTTGATTCATCTGGATGCAGTTTTCTGCATTTACATAGTGTTTCTTACAGACAGAATCCTGCAGAAGCAGACATAAAATTCACATTATGTTCACATTATTTCCTGATATATCAATGGCATTGGAATTATTTCTCATTTTCAAAGTAAACATTGTAGTGGAACCAACTGTACCTTGATGATTAGCTAGTACCTTATGTTCCCCCTACTTTATTATTCTCTCATTTTCATATTGTGCAAAATTATTCTTATTTTTATAAAGACCAATTGGAACATCTGTCAACCAAACAGTTACTGAATATTGTCTCTCTCCATGCTGCTTGTCTGGGGTGTGGCAAGTAAAAAAGGTTTTGAAGCCTTGGTTTCTGCCCTTAAACAGCTTCAATATAAGGAACCAACCAGAGACATTTGAAGTAAAACAAAAGTTCTTAAAAAGTAACAGTATATTATAGAATTAATACATTAGTGCTAAAGAGATATGGTAAACTAAGGCTCCTTACAAGATAAAAATTTTCAATCTAGATCTTAAAGTTACAAACATGTATTAGAGAAGTAAGGGAATCCCCTTACTAGAAAAGATATAGAAATCCCGAAGGTGGTTTTTTTTTTCCTTTTTTCTTTTTTTCATTCTCATGCTCCAGCCCCCAAGTAATCTTATGTTGGCAACAAAAGCTGCAGTGGTAGTCACCAAGAGCCAAAACACTCAACTCCCCTCTCCCCTTCTTAAGAAAGGAAGGAAAGAAGTAAAGACCCAGCTTTCTGGCTAGCTGCTGGGAACTAAAAGGTACCAGGGAGATCACAGACAAAGACAACTTCAGAGAAGGTGACCCCATAAAGTTGTTGATGAACTTTGGGGCTCATTCCCCAATCTGGAAGGAAAGGATCTGAGCCTAATCAGCATATCAAAAATTTTGAGAACTGATGTAAAAGACCACAACCCAGATCGACTTCTGGGTGGAGTACACAAGGGACAAATATAGCAAGTACTGCCACAGTTTTGAAAGGTGAACTGAGATCAGGCCCACAGTCCAGAGAAAATGGGTTGGAATCCATAACCCAAACCTAATGAAGTCAGTTGCCTGCTAAAACAAAAACATCAACAGTTGTCTATAGAATTTAAGTAACACCCATAGATTCATGCTACTCAAAATGTCCAAAATTCAGTTCAGAACTACCTGGTAGAAGAAGAAACAGAAAAAGCACAACTTGCATGGGGTGGGGCGGGGCGGGGCAGGGTCAGAAATCAAAAGTCAAGATTGAAATGATGCTGTTACAGTTATATGACAGAAGAGATGGATGTAAAAAAGAGAGAGCCAAATAAATATATTAGAACCAAAAAATATAACCAAAGTTTAAAAACTCACTGAGTAGGCTCAATAGCACAATGGAGATGGCACAGGAAATAGTCAGTGAACTTGAAAATAGATCAGTACAAATTATCCAGTCTAAAGGAGAGGTAGAAAAAGACAAAGGAGTTAGGCAGAACAGAGCCTCCGGGATCTGTGGGACAATAATACACAGTCTAACATTCACATCATTGGAGTCCAAAAAAGGAGGAGAAGCACCAGGCTGAAAAAAATATTTGAAGAAATAATGTGAACCTTTCCCAAGTTTGACAAAAGACAAACTGACAGATTCAGAAAGCTCAGTGAATCCCAATCAGGATAAACCCTAAGAAATTCACTCTGGAACACATCATAATCAAACTCTGTGTGGGGGGGGGGGGGGCGGTGGGGTGCGAAAGTTTTATAAATAATCAGAGAAAAGTGATGTTTTGTAAGAGAAAATACACTTCCCAGGTGGCTCAGTGGTAGAGTATTTGACTGCCTGCCAATGCAGGAGACATGGATTCAATCCCTGGGTTGGGAATATCCTCTGGAGGAGGAAATATTAACCTGCTCTAATATTCTTGTCTGAAAAATCCCATGGACAGAGGAGCCTGGTGAGCTACAGTCTACAGGGTCACAAAGAAGAGTCAGACGTGACTGAGCATGCATAAGGGAAAATGATTCAAATGGTGACATATTTCTTATCAGAAACAATGTGGAGGCCAGAGGAAGTAGCACAGTGTTTTTAAAGTGCTATAAGGTTATCAACTCACTGTTTTTAATCTAGTCCCCCAAAAAATCTTTTGGAGTGAAGATAAAAGAAAGACATTTTCAGGTGAGGGAAAGCTAAGAGAATTCATTGTCAGCAGACCTACTCTGAAAGAATTGTTGAACTAAGTTACTCAGACAGAAGGGACATGATACTGGAAAGATACCTAGAACATCAAGAATGAAGGAAGAGGCAGGCCTTCCCTGGTGGCTCGGCAGTAAAGAATCTGGCTGCCAGTGCAGGAGACACAGGTTCAATCCCCGATCTGGGAAGATCTCACATGCCATGGGGCAACTAAACCCGTGTGCCATAACCATCTAGCTTGTGCTCTCAAGCCTGGGAGCCAGAACTACTGAGCCCATATCCTGCAGCTACTGAAACCCACACACCAGAGAGCCTGTGCTCTGCAACAAGAGAAGCAACTGCAGTGAGAAGCCCAAGCACTGTAACTGAGTGACAGCCCCCATAGTAACAAAGACCCAGCACAGTCAAAAATAAATAATTAATTAAAAAGACAAAGAAGGAAGGAAAAGGAAATGGTAAATATAATAACTACTTTTCTTGAGTTACTTGAAATATTTTTGATAGGTGAAAGCAAAAATTATAGCATTTTCTACCAGTTTTTAGTGTGTGTAGATCTAATTTATGAGACAACTACAACATCAAAGGAGGGAGGGAAAAGGAACCTATGTGGGTTTTTACATTCCATTTATGTGGTAAATTTTTAATTCTAAAGTATATATATTGTCATCCTTAATGATGAACTTTACAAAGAAATGTTGTCAAAACCGCAATTAATTAAATAATAAAAAGATGCTTGAATAACCCCAAAGAGGGCAGGAAATAGAAAAGAGAAAGGAAAAACAGAACAAATAATAAAATGGTACACCCAAATCCAAGCATATCAATAACTGCATTAAATGCAGATGTTCTAAATGTGTTTACACCAATTAAAAGAAATTATCAGAATGCATTTTTTAGTGATGCAAGTATTATAAAATGTCCTCAAGAAACTAACTTCAAATATAATGGTATAGGTAGGTTAAAGGAGAAAATGGCAAAAGATATACCATGCAAACACTAATGAAAAGAAAGAGTGTCTATGTTAAAAGCAGAAAATTAGACTTCAGAGCAAAGAAAGTTACTCATGATAAAGAGGGATTTTACATAATGATATAAAAGCTAATTCACTAAGAAGAGAAAACAGCCCAAAATCTGTATGCACCTAGCAACAGTGCTTCAAAATACCTGAAGCAAAAACTGGCAGAACTGAAAGGAGAAATGGACAATCCATAATTATACTTGGCAACTTTTAACATTCCTTTTTCAGTCATTGATAGAAATACTGCACAAAAAAATCAACAAGGATATAGAAGAACTGTCAACCAGTGGGATTTAATTGCTATGTACAGAACACTCCACCTGTTGATAGCTTGATCAAGATTCTTTCCAAGTGCACATGGAACATTCAACAAGACAAACTATATTCTGCATCATAAAAAGAACCTTAATGAATTTAAAATAATTGAAATCATACGAAGTATATTCTGTAGCCATAATGGAATTAAACTAGAAGTCGTTAAGAGAAAAGTAACCAGAAAATATCTAAGTTCTTGGAAATTAAACAACACACTTCTAAATAACCCAAGGGTCAAAAAAAGGAGGTCCCAAGGAAAATTAGAAAATATTTTGAACCGAGTGAAAATGAAAACAACATATCAAACAATGATTGAGATAATATATACATGGTGCCTACTGTAATGCAGAGTAGACCAGTTACCAATATTTATGCATCATAGACACACAAAATCTGTAAAATATTCAAGTAGTAAGTGTCAAGGGATTGTTTATTGACCTAGTTGGTAATATAAGTCTGTTCATTTGGCAGTTAACTATTAAATAATCATGCTGTCAGAATCAGGTGAGGATCAAAGGGGGAAAGTAAAAAACTGTACAATAGGATGATGCACCTAAAGCAGTGCTTAAAGGGAAGTTGAAAGCATTAGATGTTTGTATTAGAGAAAAAGAAAGGTGTCAAATCAATGATGTGAGTTTCCACTTTCAGAAAATTTTTTGAAAAGCAGAGCAAAATAAGCCCAAAATGAACAGAAGGAAAGAGATAGTGAAGATATATTAGTTAAATTGAAAGAATAGAGGAAATCAGTGAAACAAAAACATGAATATTTGAAAATATCAATAAAATTGATAAGCATCTAGCAAGGCTGACAGAGATTAAAAGAAAGGAAAGATACAAATTAGCAATATCCAGAATACTAGGCCTCTGAAGACTTTAAAAGGATAGGGGAATACTAAACATATTTGACAATTTAAGAGTAGTGGACCAATTCCTCAAAAATCGAAAACTATAAGAATTCATCCAAGATGAAATAGATTACCTCAACAGTCCTATATTTGTTAAAGAAAGTAAATTCATAATTGAAAAAAAATTAAGTTGGAGGAATGAATAATCAATTGTAGGACTTAAAGCTACAGTAATGAACAGTGTAAAATTGGCAAATGGATAGAAACCTAGACCCACAGAATAGATAGACTCAAACAAGTTTGGCCATTTGATTTTTAACAGCGATTCAAAAGAATTTAATAAAGAATGAATAGCCCTTTCAACATGTAATGTTGGAAAAAGTTGGACATTCATATGCAGAAAAAATAAACTTTGAACTAAAATCTTACCTTATACAAATATTAAACAAAGTATATCACGGCTCTAAGTGCAAAACTATAAACTTTAAGAAGTAGTACATAAGAGAAAATCTTCATGACCTCAGATTAGGTGAATTCTTAAACATGAGATAAAAATGATCAATTTAAAAAAGGAAAAATCACCAGAACTTCATCAAAATAAAAACTTACACTTTCAAAAAGACACTATTAAGGGATAGAAATGACAAGTCATAAACTTGGAGGAAATGTTTACAAATCACACATCCAACAAAGGACCTGTGTCTAGTATATATATAAAGAACTCTCAAAACTCAGTTAAAAGAAAACCACTCCAATTTAAAAATAAACAAAAGACTTGAACGGATACCACAGAGAACATAAGGATGACAAATAAGAATGTGAAAAGTTGTTTCATTATTAGTATCAGGGAAATGCAAATTGAAACCTTGACAAGATAGCACTTCATACTTACTGGAATGGTTAAAATACAACATAGTGACAGTACCAAGTGCTTGTGAAGATGTGGAAGGACAGGAAACTTCATGTTTACTTTGCTGGTGGAAATGTAAAATGGTGCTGCCTGTCTGGAAAACAGTTTGTTTCTCATAAAGATCAATATATACTTTCTGTATGACCTAGGAATCCTCTTGGGTATTTACCCTAGAGAAATGAAAAATTATAACCATGTAAAAATCTGTGCAGAAATGTTTCTAAGGAACTGAATTCATAATAGCTCCAAACTGGAAACAACTCCAACACACTTCAGTGGATGAACGAATAAACTGTCACGCTTTCATACCATGGAATATTACTTAGCAATAAAAAGGAACAGACTACTGATAACATATAGCAACTTGGATGGGTCTCAAAGCTATTATGCTGTGTGAAAAAAAGCTAGACTCAAAAGACCACATAGTGTTTAATTCCATTTAAATGGCATTGTTGAAATTTCAGAACTGTAATGATGGAGAACCAGTAGTTGTCGTGGATTAGAGAATGGTCTGAATACAAATGGGCAGCAAAAGGCAGTTTTGGAACTGTTGTGTATCCTGGTTGTCATGGATGTTACATGTGTTAAAAATCATAGAACTATACCATATATACTCTCCCAAATTAATCTCATTGTGAAATTTTTTAAAGTAAAAATGAAAGAAAAATTTCTGTGGCCCTGTGATAACTCTACTTCAAAGATGTTGTTGTTTAGTCGATAAGTCTTTTCCAACTCTGCAACCCCATGAACTGTAGCCCACCAGGCTCCTCTGTCCATGGGATTTTTCAGGCAAGAATACTGGAGTGAGTTGCCATTTCCTTTTCTAGGGAATCTTCCCTAGCCAGGGTCAAATCAGCGTCTCCCGTTGGCAGGCAAATTCTATACCACTGAGCCACTAGGGAAGCCCTGGGATCGAACCTGTGTCTCCTGCATTGGCAGGCAAATTTATTTACCACTTCAAGAATAAATCTTTTCAAATACAGGGATATATGTGGAGACCTAGAACTAAGGGAGCTCCTTTTACACAAGTTAGATGAATTAAATATCTGGCATTGAGGTTACATGACATTAAGTCCCAACGCCTGCGACCTTGTAAACACAGTTTGCATAAATATAATAGATGTGTGATTGGGAGCCCCTGCTATGCTTTTTGTCAAGGAATCTACATAAGAAGAAAATATCAAGCTATGACAAAAATCTCTTTTGAGGAACAGAGTATTAATATTCTCATTTTGCTAAAGTAAAAACAAAGGAAGGTCTTTCCTAAGCCCAGCTTTTGGGATGGGATAGATTTGGGAGCATCAGGCCATATGCAAGTTCTAGCTATTTAAATAAAAAGGTAAAGCCTTGAAAACATGACAAAGTTTTGAATAGGAAATTCTGGATTTTAGAGCAGCATGTTTTTTGTTTTTAAAAACAATGGTAGGGGACTTCCCTGGTGGTCCAGTGGTTAAGAATACACCTTGCAGTGCAAGCAACTCAGTTCTATCCCTGATCAGGGAACTAAGATACCACATGCCTCAGAGCAAGTTGGCCCTTGCACTGTAACTACTGAGCCCCGCAAGCTCTGGAGCCTGTGTACCACAACTAGGACCTGATGCAGACGAATAAATAAATAAATATTTTTTAACATAATCATTAAAAACAATAATGGACCTCAGGAACCTCTATTTTCTTTCAAGCAGTATAGGCATGTATTTGCTTATAGTTACCATTCTTCTGTCTTGTTTATTGAGGGATGCATAGCTTCATGGAGAGCTGGTTTGTTTTCTCTTTATCTCCCCATTGCCAGCGTTCTGGAACCTCTTTCACACATGCCCTTCCTGTCAGGTAAAGGTGATCATTTAAAAACAAACAGACCACAAAAAGAAGAGCATAGATTCGAAATTTTTGTAGTAATAATTGAAAATGTAAATTAGTTTCAATCATGTTCCTTTTGTTCTCCTGGTTTGAAATTACTGGTTAAGGTTATTTTACATTCACAACTCTTAAACAGTGTTTTTGAGCGAGGTGAAATAGATTATGGTGTAGTCATATTGGTGGGTGGGACTTCCTACAGGCCTGTGCATGACTGAATGCTCCAGCTGCCTCCAGACTTCTGCCCACTTAATGCCAACTTTAAAGGGGGACAATATTCCAATAAAGATGCTTTATTTTATTTTATAATGGTTGTGATTTACACTGTTCCATATACCTGGTGGCTCAGATGGTAAAGAATCTGCCTGCAATGCATGAGACCCAGGTTCAGTCCTTGTGTTGGGAACATCCCTTGGACAAGGGAATGGCAACCCACTCCAGTATTCTAGTCTGGAGAACCCGAGGGAAGAGGAGTCTGGCGGGCTACAGTCCATGGGGTCACAAAGAGTCGTCACGACTGAAGCGACTTAGCACACATGCGTATTAGGCTTAGCAAATCCGTATCTTTATCTTCAGCTGATGATATATGAATTTGCCCTTTTCATTTCTTCACATAACTAATGGGCCTATTTGGAGAACCTAGAACTCTAGCTCCTACATCTGCATATACCTCCTGGGATTTTATTAGCATTAAAAAGAGTTTGAAGTTGTATTCTATGGGTGAGGGCCCTGACCTTATTCAAAGAGATCGCTGGAGTATTTATACTTTTATCTGTTTTATTTATGAGATTGCTCTGTTAAAGTTCATGTATAACAATAGTTCAACTGCTGAGAAAATGTTGGTAAACCACTCACCTGGGCAGACGAAATTCACAAATAATGAGAACTTAAATTTTTAACCAGTCATCTCCACTTCCCATCCAAGTCTTTAGTATTGCTTAAAAAAAAATTTGCCTGATTTCATGCTTTATTTACTCGATATTGGAACAGTGTTTATTGAATACCTACTATATGCCAGTACTATATTTCAGGAAGATGTGTTACTTTTTCTCACTTTGCTGGTTGAAAAGCTGCTGAGAAGTGAAGTGGCCCAAAGCCAGAAAGAGGAAGAACAAGGAAGTGAACCAACTGCATCTGAATAATTGAGCACCACAGTGTGTATATCCAAGGTGGCGGTGACTCAAGTAACATAGGTGAGCGTTGACAAATGATTTGAGAGAAACAGACCTGCTGGAGTTCAAATCAAGATACTTCTGTTACAGTCTTCAAGGATTACAGAACAAGTAGAGCCAGCAGGAATGCAGAAGAAAGAAGATGCTTTTTCCTATCAGTGCAGCCTGCTAAGGACGCATAAGATGCAGGTGTAACACGTTTAGGAAGTAAGGAATGGTTCATTGTTAATCCTTGAACTTTCTGTGCAAACCCCAGATACAGAATGGTAAAACTTGTGAGTTAAGACAGAAAAACAGTAGAATAGCATCTCAGTCTGTTGCAGCTGGGATGAAGCCAATCCCAGGAAGCTGAGGACAGTTTTTAAAGGGGGAGAGAGGACATGAGTGGAATATATTATCAAAGGACGCCCCATGATTTGAGACCTAGGTGTATAGAGCCTGGATAGGATTTTTGTTTCTTTTTTTCTGATTTTACCAGATATAATTTCCTAGATCACAAATCTTTTTTTTTTTAAGTTACAAGAAATTACTAGTTTCCTTCCTTTTAGGAGAAAGTAGTCAAGAGAGAACACATCAATGGCTGTGCATTTTATTCCTAGGAAAGTCCGTTAGCCAGTTTGTGTTTTGCTTGTTTTGACACCTCTGTATGGAATGATTTGGTTTCCTGTTGTAAGTAGAAGGTGGCCTAGGTAAGCTTTCAGTAGAAAAGACCAGGTCTTGAATACAAGCAAGCCTAGGTTCTAATTAAACAAATGTCTAATACTGTAGTTTCTAATGCACTGTAGAAAGAAAGGGCAAAGAGCAGCCAAACTAGTTTTTATTGGCTCTGATTTTGTGGTTCTAATATAATTCTGGCAAGTTGGAAGAATTTAGAAGAGGAATTAGTGAATTACATGTGCATGTATATTAATACTCTTCCTTTGTTACTTTTTTTCATTGTCAAAATTAATTTACTGACATTTGAAAAGTTTAACTATAGTGACTTGTTACTGAATAGGTTCTTGTACAAAACATCATAGAGGAAAATCATAAGACATCTACCATGTGTTTTTTGGATGTGTAATGAGTTTTAGTACCTAAATTAGCTACCTGAAATTTCCTATAGAAATTCCAAACCATATCAGTAAAAGAATTACTTCTTCTTATCTTGTATTTTGATAATGGCTGGTTAGCATGGGGAGTCTATGGCCTTAAAGCCTAATGGCTATGTTAGATGTAAGATATATGGATTTATTTCGTTGACTGAGATGACTAGAACAGCATCACAACCAAATGTAGTCTGACCAGTTGAACTGAATAGTAGCAAGACGTGAATCTTAACTAATGAACTAGGAGAACAAGGAGGGCATAAATGTTAAGTCTGTTTATACCCAAATATATTTCTCTCTTCTATGGTGGCATCAATTACAAGACATACCACTGATTTAGTAACAGCGTTTCAGAGGAAAAGAAAATTTTTAGTAAAGACAACAGTTCATAAGACAAATCTTTGTTTCAGAAATATTCAAAGTGATGAGAGGTGTCTTAGAATCAAGCAAGAGTGTTATTGAGTATTACACTTAAATGATAACTAAGGCAAACTGAGTGCTTACCATGTGCCAGACTGTACACTTGTGCTGTGCTAAGTCGCTTCATTCGTGTCTGACTCTGCAACCCTATGGACCATAGCCCGCCAGGCTTCTTTGTCCATAGGATTCTCCAGACAAGAATACTGGAATGGGTTGCCTTGCCCTCCTCCAGGGAATCTTCCAAACCCAGAGATCAAACCCATGTCTCTTACATCTCCTGCATTGGCAGGCAGGTCCTTTACCACTAGTGCCACCACTTGTGCCAGATACTTCATATGCATTATCCAATTTAATCCTCACAACAGTCACGTGGGTCTTTTACAGATGAAGAAACGGAGGCTTGGAGAGGTTGCTCATCCTAGGACTTTACCTCCAATACATGTCACAGCCAGGATTTGAAGGAGAGCCTGTCAGACTCCAGAATCCACACCATTAACCACTGTTGGGTGCATTTACTCTTTATCATTAAGATAAGACCTTATACCAGAAAGAAAAATTGAAAGTAGTCAGTGAAGTCCTCTCCAAAATCTGCCTCTTCAACTTCTGTTAAAGTAGTAAGTGACCTCCACCAATAACAAACAAAACAAAAAGCACTCCACCCTTTCTTGAATATTCCTCAGCATCATTTTTTAAGTTTACTGTTATGTGAGCCTGTGATATTCTGTGACTATCGTTTTAAAACTGCATTCATAGCTACAATTTCTGTCTTCTAATAGCTTATAAGATGTATAACCTCATTATAGGCTTATATGCAGAGACAGTAGAAGAAAGACAAGACTATCAAGATACATTAAGGGCTTTTTTTTTTTTTTTTTACATTAAGGGCTTTTTGTAGCTAAATTCAACCCCCCAAAAAGATGTAAAGCAAACATATGCTACTGTTTGAGGCACTGTTGTCATCCTTGTTTTACAGATGAGGAGGTGGAGAGTGTAGTTTTAGATGCCTTGCCTGAAATCACATATCTGCTAAATGTTAGAGGCAGAATTTGAACCCATACTGGTTCCAGAGTCTGTGCTGTTAACAGCCACACCATACTTGCCTTATCTCGTATTTTCACATTTAACAGCTTACAGTGGCTTGGCTTTACTTAGAACTTTTCTTCTAAAAAACTTATGTTTTTGGCATCTTCATCCTCCCTATGCCAGGATCTTGGGAGTCCTGAGGTATTTATGATAGGATGTCTATCCTCAAAGAGATTACAGTACTTTAAACAGAACTACTGGGATTTCCCTGGCAGTCTAGTGGTTAAGACTTCACTTTCCCATACAGGAGGCAGGGGTTCGATCTCTGGTGGGGCACTCAGATCCCACATGCCTCACGGCCAAAAAACCAAAGCATCAAACAGAAGCAGTGTTGTAACAAATTCAGTAAGGAGTTTTAAAATGGTGCACATCAAAAAAATTTAAAAACAAACAAAACTGCTATATATTAGTTGCAAAGAGATTAAAAGCGAGAAAATGCTTTATCGTATTTCAGCCTATAGGAGAGATAGAAATCAAGTCTTCATTTTTTTAGTGATTGGTACTGAAATATTACCACCCTTCTTTTTTTAAAAAATTTGCTTACATAATCAGTGACTTTTACTTAGAATCATAAGAGTATATTGTTTGGCCTTGGCTCTTGAATGCAGTTCACAAAATTAAAAAGGGGAAAAAAATGTCAAGTTCTTGCAGGTGCCTACTTGGTTTACTTCAGGAAACTTCCCAAAGGCAAGTGTTCGTAGCTAATAAAAAGTTAAAAGACTCACTACCTACTAGTGGCATACAGGTAGTGTACTAAGTGGTCCACACATACTATGTCATGTAATCCTGGTAGCAGTGCTTTGATGGGGTGCATCCCCCCCATCTATTTACAAATGAGAGGAGAGTTTACTTCATCTCTCCGAGCCTCAGTTTTTCAATTTGTAAAACAGAAAAGGAAAGCTTCTTTATGTTCTAAAAGGAATTTCTAAACCCATAAAAACTTTTTCTGAAGTGTGTGCACAGAGGTCTGTGTGGAACATAAACTTTTAAGAACTTAAATTTTGATTTTTATATCTTTCTACTCAAAGGTGCATTTTCTGAAAGGTGCATCTTAGAATGAAGGTGAGCAGAAATTAGAAAATTAAATTGACACGGTTAGACCCCAGTTCAACCGTGATACACATTGGAAAACTTTTGCTTTGGCTTGGTCAGTTTCTCCTTGCAGTCTGCACCTCCAGCCCCCAAGCCAGTGCCCTTTGCTTTGGCCCTGTGCTCCTGCCACTTTTACTCATGGTGGGCTGTGCCCTAAACGCAGCATCACTGTAGCCTAACAGTGTGAATGAGGTACCAGGTGCTTATAATACACTGCTTCTCTGGTGCACTGAGTATTTCAGGTTGAAAACTAGCCACAAAAGAACTGATTAACGCACAGAATGACATTGTTGAAAGTGTATGAATGAAAAGTGGCGTATTACAAAGATCAAGGGGCTTGGACATTGAAAACCTGGGATCAAGTCTTGGCTCTGCCCCTTACTAACTGCATGACCTAGGGCAAGTCCCATGACCTATTTGAGTCTCAGCTTCCTTATCTGCAAAATGAGGATAATCAGAGTGGCTGGTTCATTTATTGAAGATCAAATGGGAGAAAGCATGTTGGGGAGATGGAGCTGAAAACTGGAAAGTGTCAAATGCATATTAATACACCATGCTAAACTTCTTCATCCCTCTCCTTTAGCACAGTGTGATTTACCACATAGATAACATTTGGGAAATCTCTGTTCACTTTAAATAGCATGCACATATGGACTTTAAAATTGTACCTCAGATAATCCTATACCAGCATTTCAGGCAAAGATTTAAGATGCCATTTGGCAATAAAAAATATTGATTTTAGTCACAAACTGTCATTCTAATTTTGACTCCACTGGTTTTTCTAAGAGGTTTGCAAACTGGCCATTAGTGCTCCGTTCACTGACCAGATCTGGGATCATGAACAGGTGACTTCACCTTTGATGAGCTCTGTCAAATAGGGAAAATAATTCTAACTTACCACCTACCTGACAGAGCTTTTGTGAAAACTGAATGCTTTGAAAAGCCTAGAGTTATTATATAAATGCAAGGGACACAAATTTTAAAATAAGTATAATCATCTGAGACCTCTCTGTAGTATAAGAATTAAAACACTCAAATAATTCTGTTAGGAAATGCAAGGTAAACATGCCATTAAAAGTTACAGAGAGCAGCTACTGTGAGAAGCGGATAGATAAATGGAAATATCCACATTTGACTGCAATGTAGTGTTGGAAAAGACACACCCACACCAGGCTATAAGCTCCTGCGGTCGTATCCTATTTCTCTTTCTCTGATGTAGCTTTAGCAGCTGGAATAGTGCCTGGCCTATTTTAGATGCTCAATTTGTTGAATGAATGGACAGCAGTCTTTCTTACGTGCTTGGTGGCTAGTGGTGTGAAGGGAGGCTGACTTTGACTTGGCTTGGGTCAGCTATGACAGCCTTCTCCAATTTTGTCCATCTGAGGCAGAACTTGTTCTGAGATGTCACCTAAGCCAGAGTACACCTTAACAACCAGGTCAAATTACACAGTTAAGTTTTTGTCCTAAATGCTGCATCACTTTATTTACAGTAGCCATGTGCATTTATTTTATTTTAGTAGCTGTTGATATTGCTCATTATAGACCCTTTGGTGCCAGATAGTAAGAATATTAGAAAGCTGACCAAACATTCTAGATGTCAATTTTGCCAAATTTTTGTGGATGGGTTGGGAAGTGGTAGAGAATTTTTATTTTAGCCATATTAGATATATTTGAGTGAATGTGCCAGGGAAAGAAAGTCAAAGTAGTTTTCAGTTCAGTTTAAATCTAGAAAGAAACCCTAGAAACTCACTAATCTAGGAATCCCTTTTATTCAAATAAGATTTCATGCAGAATTCCCAACTATAAAAAAATGAGATTTTTATCTATATAG
The DNA here is from genome assembly GCF_963930625.1 of Muntiacus reevesi. Taxonomy (NCBI): domain Eukaryota; kingdom Metazoa; phylum Chordata; class Mammalia; order Artiodactyla; family Cervidae; genus Muntiacus; species Muntiacus reevesi. The sequence continues at coordinate 22,736,311 of NC_089271.1, forward strand.
GTAATCTATTTTAAGCTTATAACTTATTTTTCAGTGAGAACACCAGCTAGTATGGTGGGATCTTACACGTCTTAAAATTTGGGAGGTAGTACATGTCAATACACCTGTCTTAAATTTTTTACAGTGAATATATAATCAATGAAATCAGAATCAAACATTTGGAGAAGCCTCCAAGGCACGTGAATTGAACATACTTGAAAAACACTACTGATCTTGCCTTACTCATTCTAACTATAGATATGGAGGTTGAAACTGTAATCTGCCCAACCTCATTCTGTCTCCACATTTTGCTTCTTGGTGTGGTGATGTTAGTAACATGAATGAATCTGAACATAGTTAACTACCTCAATACTTACAGATATCAAGGGTTTCTCTTACTTACATAAATGTTTCTAGGCCATTTTATAGCTCCAGTGAAATCCAAAGTGACTTACCAACCTTATTTTAATATTATTATTTCTTCTAGTTAGAAATTTATATTTACATTTTTCATTGTGATGTTGATACATGATTATATGTAGCATGGGGGCTAATTAAAATCTTTTGGGTTTTTTGTGGGGCTTTTTTGGTATGAGGTTACCTTGAAATACAGCATTTTAAAAAGGAAAACTTCTGAAAAAAGGGCAATAAATTCAAGGTAGAATCCTAAAATTGTCCTCAGTCCCAGTGAAGACAACATGACCAGTATTTGGGTATTTCAACATCTGTAGCATTAAAGCCAGCCCTGTCTCCTAAGATGGAAATTGCCATGTGCAGAATGACTTGATAGAAAATGGTGTGCATTCTATATAATCTTCTAACTGCAGAATGCGACCAGTGGCACTTCCCTAAAAAAAATAAATTACCCGAAATTTGCAGCACATTCATATTCAATTTCATCACAGCAGATGCTCATTAGTATGTTGTTATTAATTGGTATTCACTTTAGGTTTTGTTTAAAATGAAGATAATAATTAGGTTTTAATTACTGCATCATTCGTGGGGGGGGGTTGTCTGTGGGGAGAGGCAAAGACTGAAATGCCTCTTAAAGCACTGAAATAGTTCCTGATGCTTATTCAGCACCGTGTGCTGCCAAATACTTTGAAAAATAACTTCATCTTCACCAAAAAAATAGGACTAGGATTATAAAATGAAGAAATTGCTGTCTGTGTGGCTTTTTTAAAATAAGCCCATCGTTATCAAGAATGCACTGTAAATTGTCTACTTGATGGACATACTGAATCAGATGATAATGTGCACTACCATTCTTTCTAATCAAATTACCAAAAAGACTTCTTGGAAAAGTAACCCTCACAAGCAGCTGATTAATGAAGTGGTGGCAATGTTTTGTATTAGAACTAATTGAAGTAATCCAAATAAGTTATTTCTGTAGCCTATGGAAATAATTTCCGTTGCAAAGAAGTACATTGGAGTTGGCAAACCAGTATTTTTTCACCCTCTCTTGTTCTATATTTACAGAAAAAGCATAAATAATGCAAATAAAATGGGCAGAAAACCAATTTGGGTGGCAGAAAAAATAAAACAGCATATCTCAATCTTTTCAAGATTAATCTTGATATTAATCAAGACTAATAATTTATATAAGACATACAGGTGTGTAGAAATTGAAGGATACTGAAATTTTAAAGGCTTATCTTAACTAAAACAGTAGAAATAGCAGTTTTTAATGTATTTATTAAAAGGGAGTGTTCATAGTTCGAGTTTAAACATATTCCTTATAAACTTTCTAGAGCACCTGTTGAGGGCATGGCATTGGGTTTTGCAACTGTGTAGAAATTCAAACCCTCCAGAAGCTGCGGTCTAGTTGGGAAAGTACAGAATACGTCATTATCAGTGACATACAGGGTGTGCCATTCACAGTGCTGGTGCTTTCCATATGGTAGTGTGTTATATTTTTTAAATTTTTATTGGATTATAGTTGATTTGTAATGTTACTTCCAGGTGCACAGAAAGTGGATCAGTTATACATATATCCACTTCGTTTTTTCTAAGATTCTTTTCCCACATAGGTCATTACAGAGTATTGAGTAGAGTTCCCTGTGCTCTACAGCAGGTTCTTAGTATGTATCTATTTTATATATAATTGTGTGTGTGTGTGTGTGAGAGAGAGAGAGAGAGATGGAATATTACTCACTCTTAAAAAAGAATGAAATAATACCATTTACAGCAACATGGATGGACCTAGAGATTTTCATATTGAATGGAGTAAGTCAGACACAGAAAGATGAATATCATATATCACTTATATGTGGAATCTTTTTTTAAGGGTACAAATGACCGTATTAACAAAACAGAAGTAACAGAAGTAGAGTCATCCCAGGGACGGGGGAGCCTGGTGAGCTGCTGTCTATGGGGTCGCACAGAGTCAGACACGACTGAAGTGACTTAGCAGCAGCAGCAGCATGACATAGAAAATAAATGTGTGGTTAATCAGGGCTTGGGGGGGTGGGAATAAATTGGGAGATTGCCATATATATACTAGCTCATTATCTTTACAGCGTTCCTGAGAGGTTTGTTTTTCTCATTTTACAGATGAAGAAATTGAGGTATGAATAGGTTAATGAAGCATTGTGTCCAAGTTCACCCAATCCTTTAAGTGACAGAACTGAATTTGAGACCAAATACAGTCTGACCCCAGAGCCAGTCTGCCATGGGGTAGATATACACAAGAAACATTAGAAATCATTTCTGGGACTAGTGTCATTAGCCTATGTTGAGGCTCAGTGAGAGGTGGGAGACAGGTTCCATGAATCCCTTCCTTCTACAAACCTTCCTTGAGGGCCAACCACAAGCCCGGCTCTGGCCTGGGTGCCCACAGTGGAGAGGGGTTACACACGGTCCATGCTCTCAGAAGCTCACATCCTCGGAGGCATGAGGGTGATAACAATGGTGAGGACTACTGGAGTGTGTTCCCTGTGCTGGAGGGTGTGGTGAACCATGGGGCTCCAGAGGAGAGGTGACTGGGTTTGTGGGCAAACTGAAGCATGGAGGCACAAAGGCGTCTCAGAAACTGCAGTGACTTTGAGGTCTGCTAAGGTAGGTAAAAGCCTAGTGGATCGAGTGAATCTTTAAGCAAAGCTGGAAGGATGGGCCTGAAAGGGAAGGCAGAATTGCTTGGTCCAGGGCACAGAGGAGGAAGGGAGCACATGGCCTGCGAAGGAGTGGGGCAGGTCTGTGGCCAGGCTAGCATTTGAGGGGCACAGTTACTTTTGCACCAAGCTAATACTGCAAATGTGTGTGCAAGTATGTAGGTAGCAGCACCATTCAGTAACCAAAAAGCTGGAAACCACTTAAATGCCTTTCATCTGTAGAATGGCTTAATAGATTATGGTATATTCATTCAGTGAAATACTTTATGGCAATGAGAATAAACAAACGTCCACTACCTGCAACAACATGGATGAATCATCTCACAAATATAGTATTGACCAAAAGAAACCAAAGAGAAAAGAATGCAAACTATAAGATTATATTCACATAAAGGTGTGTGTGTGTAAGGCAAACCTATTATTATCTTGAGGGAGAAGATGGGGAATAATGGGAGGAGAACAAGGGTGGGCTTCTGGGAGGCTGGTAAAGTTCTGTTTCTTCTGGGTGCTGATCACAGAGATATGTTAACTTTGTGCATCAAGCCATACTCTCGTTATTTGTGCACTTGTGTAGATTACAGTTTAACAAAAAACCAAAATGCGAGTTAGGTTTAACAAACCTGCCCTGCATTTATGTAAATGAAAATACATCCTATACTAAGATTGCAATAACTTGCTTAAAAAAGCAAGCATCTTCCTCACAGTGGTTCTCAGGAAAACTTCTTAGGCTTTTTTGACTGGTATAAATTCCGTGATCTTGAGCCAGCTTGGAGGGATCCGGGTCCATGGCTCTAAAGTATCTCTGGTACAGGTAGTATGCAGCACAGCAGTTCTTTTCTCAGACTACCCACTGGGACTACCTGGAAGCCCTTACCAGTGCCCATCCCCTGAATTCCCCACTGTGTTCTGAGTTAGTCGTTCCAGGGCCGAGATCTGAGCATCAGTGTTTTTTTTTTTTTTAAAAAAAACTCCCCAGGTACTTCTGTGTACAGCCAGGTGAAGGACCACTAATCTAGGGCCTGTGTTTTCATCTGAAGGTAATACTTTGGCTTGGAGACAGAATGAAGTTCACATTGTTTCTAATGTCATCTGATTATGGGATTCAAACACAGTGTATCAAAAACAGTGGTATTGAAGCATTTTCCTTTTTCCTTCATTTCTTCCACAGTATTTGCTAAGTGCCTCCTCTGTGCCAGGTATATCATAGGGGAATTCCTTCCCTACCCCTGTGTATGTATGGGGCCCCCACATACTACTCTGTTAACACTCCAAGCAACTAACTTGAATGCAAAGCGTTGTACACACAGTAGCTCTTTCAGCTCAGCATTGTCCTTACTAAATCACAATCCACCACTTTGGTACATGATGTTCTAACTATAAAGGAAGATTGAAAGAAGCCTAGGCACCGTGTTGAGTGCAATTTTCAAGGAAAGAGCAAGAAATCGAACATTTTAAACCAATAAGTGAAAGCTGGAGAGAGAAAGAAATGTTAAAATATCACCTTATTTTCTTGAAGTATTTTCCATCCAATCTTGTACAGTCAGAATGAGCATTTAAGTGTGGGGAAGAAAACCCGCTGAAGATTTCAGAAAAGACTAGAGGGTGTCAGTTTTCTTGATTAGAAGAATTTATCATCAAAAGCAAAAAAGAAAAGATGGTAATGATTTTTTAAAAAGCCCCTCCAAGTGATCACAAATTAATAGTGCAAAATCAAGAAAACAAAAGTAGGTGTTATTCTTGTTTATTTAAACTATAGTTTTCTCCATTTCATGTGTGTTCTTTAAAACCACTTGATTGTATTTGACATTGAAAATCTAATAGGGCCTTTTGTTTTCAACCAGTTTACTAATTGCAAAATATGTCAGGAATCAAAAGGGCAGGAGGTGTTGGTATATTTTTTAAAAGTATATAACTCCTTTTTAATTTTTTCCCCTATTTTCCTTATCCATTTAAGCATTGACTTTCAATTAGCCTGCCTACTAATATCAGGTCACTAAACTCCGTGGCTGACGCTTTATTCCTTCATGTGGGTTGTCACTCGTTTGCTTCAGTTAGCTGGCAAAGGTTGTTGTATATCCATTACCAGCAACACAGCACTTTGCATTTCTGAATTGACAAGCAGCTATATTGACCCAGTGCTTATTATGGGTCAACAGCTGCGTTAACCAACGGAAGGACTGAGGGGCAATTAAAATGAATTGGCAAAAATATATCTTCCTAATTTACTCCAATTTGTTATTTATGCTAACATTGTATGGCTTCTATGGTGACACTAAACAGAATGGACCCAATAATGGCAATTAACATAAAAATATAATGGCTAATCAAATTGACAGCAACTGTTTCTCATCATCTCGACACACAATACATTATCAAAACAAACTATTATGAAGGAGGTAATTTCAGTGTTCTATTCAACCTGCAGCATGTGTGCAGTCAGGGAGATGTGTACCAGCAATTACTGCTGAATCTAAAAAACTAAACAAATAACTTAATCGCTGTCGTCCTCCTTTTTTTTCCCCCCAGGAAGCAGTAATCAGGATTCGCTAAAAATAACTGGTGTATAATAGTATAATGATGATGCATATTGTAGAATAGCTAATAAGAAATAAAATAGGCTTCTAGGTATACTTTTAAAAATAGGTTCAGGTAAAGAAAGAGAAATGGGTGGAAGGAATGCACACACAAAAAAGACAATAGCCCTGGTTGATGAATAGCTCTATGTGGGTTATTCCTGCAGCCTAATATTTATAGATACCACTTGTAGTGGCCAAAGAAGTTTAAAATACACTAAATTTAGTAATGACTTTATAATGGAGTGAGCTGGAAGGTCTACCATTGTGCTCTAAAAACTAAATTTCACTTCTGTACCCAGTTGAGTTGGCTATAGTTTTTCATCATTGATGGCCAGTGAGGATCTTGGAATCTAATACTTGGTTACCAAAGAGATTGCCTTCAAAATAAGATCATTTGTATATCTTGTTGTAGATAGTGTTAAGTTCCTAGTCACATGCTAGTCTGTGGGTGCCACCTGACCCTGTTGCATGGATTGTACCAAATGACCTGGTTATCATGGCCATTCATTGATTCATTCACTGAACCAATCAATATCTGTAGAGTGCTTACTGTGTTGTGTGAGTTAGCTGTATGTTTGTTGTTACTGGTGCACAGTAGGTGCTCAGTTGCTGTTAGATTTCATGTTTGTCCAAGACAGCAAGTGAGAACTGGTAACGTGCTTGTGTTTTGAGTTTGTTATTTGAGAAGTTCCAAGGATTGAGTTGTTTCACTTTGGTGTTACACCCTCACTCCCAAAGACGACACCAAAGCCCTAGTTCATCATCCTCTGGTATAAAGGTTTCCCACCTATCTAACCCTATAGGAGGAGGGAGAGTAAGTTTCTGGAGCAGCCAACTTAAAAGAAATACAAATGCATTTGAACGTGATTCGCCAAATAATTCTCACTTTGATTATTGAGTTGACTGCAGATGTTTTTCCCCACACAGGGTGAGATACAGTGACTCTTGATTACCTCAGTGATGCTATGATTTTTTGAGTTAGAACTTGCCAAAATCTTTAAACATTGTTTTGTTATTGATGGAATGATAAGCCTTGGTTATTTCATTTCACATGCGATTTCTCAAAGGTCATATGTTGCCCATTTAAAGATGAGCACAGAACAAGTGGTCAGGATGTTCCCAGGTCTGTGCTTTATTCACCATGTTGTATCTGTGGGCTCGTCCCTCTCACCATGAGTCATAAAATCGAGCTTGTATTTCAGAAATTGTTTAACTTCCTCCTAGCCTGGACAGGCCCCAGTTAGGAAGCACAGTACCACTTTTCCCAATTAACAGTGCAAATTGTCAAGAGTGCATAGGAATTTGCAATTTGACAAAATCAGTTTTTTGACAGCAGGGGTAATCAGTCTGTAGCTTCACAAGTAGTAATCTGTGATCGAAGTGGCAGGGTTTATTTTGAATTATGAAAGGTATGTATGCCATATGAGGGGGACGAATCATTAATATGATTCTCTCATTCTTATTCACCCCCCTTCTTTAAAAAAGAGGCTGCTTGATACAGAAGTTAAATTAGGGGATACACTTGCTGAGTGATCTCCAAAGCTCCCCCCTCCCCAAAATTCATTTATTTTTCTGTTATATTGCAGTATTCTGACAAGTCCCTGTACACCCAGCTGTGCTTTTACCGCTACATTTTTGATGTGGAGTGTGCACTGGAGAAACTTATTACCGATCATGAGAAAGGTACGTTAAAATACTGTAATTACCTTTGAGTTTAAAGTGGAAATTTGCATCATAAAAGCCAGACCTACTGTGTCAGGCTGTTCATGCAGCATCGCACCACTGTCTGAGAAGCAGGCCATGGGGGCTGTTGTGAGCACAGGCATCCCCTGCATGAGAGGCGGTAGCATAGGAATCCCCGGCTTTGGCCCCCTCAGCCTTTCTCACATTGTTCTCTATTAAAGCTGGGCTTTGCGGGAGGAACAGTACAGAAAGGACTCTTTAAATGCTATATTTTGAAAATGCTATTTTCTATAGAGTTTAGTAATTGTAATGAAGTAAGCATAGGCAACGTGATCATTGGACCTACAAAAACCAGATATTACCAGAAAAAATAGACCTGGAGTATGTCTCTGCTGTTCACTAAAAGCCTAGGTTCATTTTGAGACACAGGACTGGGGTGGAGTTCTTTTATTGACTCCATCCTAAGAGAGCATATAGATGCCTCAGCCCAGATTATCAGGTGCTACTTATGTCTTACACAAGACTTGCAGGCACTGTGGGTTTAATAGGCCTGAGAAAAGCTTTGTTACATAACTTAAAGTATTTGAAAATGTCATGATAAGTGCATGGGTTTTTTTTCTCCTACCCGAAAATCACATTGACAACTTTTCTATTACCTGTAAAATATTTTTTAAAAAAAGGTGAGTTTACACATTTTTCGTATTGGTTACCTATAGAGTATTTATGTTCTTTGCCATTGAACATCAACGACATTTTGTTGGTCAGTGCCAGGGCTAGAGGCAAGCTCAAGGACATATAGAAACCTACAAATACTTCTGAATTTACTCACATAAGAATTACCATGCCCTTGATTTGGTCTTAACTCTTCTGTTCTAGTCACAATTGACTTCAGTTCTTCCATTTACAAGATAGGCTAGAATTTTTTTTTTAATGCCTTGACTTCCTTGTTTTTTCTGTCCTTGAATATAAAATACTTTGACTGATGGAGATTTTCAAATATTAGTATCTTGTATTTAGATGTTCAGCAACACCTTGGGCTACCTCCACAGCTTATTTTCAGCGAATTAATTAAATTTATAAGAGAAAATTTATCACATAAAGTTGTATATCTATATATATATATATTAGATTTATATAAGAGAAGAAACTCCTTTAATCCATTAGTAACTAGGTTTTTGAACTTTCTTTCATGATTGGAGTCTAGCCCATGTTTATTTGCATATCAACAATAAGTGTTTCTGTTTTACCTCCAAGGACCTTTCCTTAAAGGCCTTAAGCATTTAGAGAATTAAGTACTGTTTGATGAGTACATTGTCCGTTTCTGTCAAGTTTGTTACCTCTTTTTGGGTATCTGTATATTAGAACTTGATTCCCTTCCACTTCTTTCTGAATCCAAATTGGTCCCTAGATGTTCTTAGATTCCTAGGGGATAGATTCCTCTTCCAGACATTTCTAAAATTCTTTTCTGAAGGGCTGAATGATGAGCAGTTTTCAGAAAGCCCGGTGACTTGCAGACTTGTAGAAGTGATCTGTAAAGTCACTGGAAACTTACCCCTGCTTTTTAGAGAACATAGAGGAATGTATGTTGCTCTCCTGGAAAATAGGATGGAACAGAGTAATCACTTGCAAAATTCTTGCTTGGCAAAAAGTGAGAAGTGTTGATAGAATCTGTATACTCACACTATTTAGTTCTGTTTCACAAGTTTGAGAATTGGGAGGTTTTTTTTGTCGTTTGCTTCTAATAAACACACTATTCAGGAGTTCAGAGCCAAAACGGCATGGAGTGAATTACTGACTTGCTCTTTTACATATCAGAAGGATAAAGAAAATAAAGCAAAAGAAGGGTACAAAATGGATGTCATTAAACGTTTCAAGATCCTTTTGCTTTCTTTATGGAGTGTTAATTAGTGTAACTATTTTTCCTTTGATCTTCTGCTTATTTTTATTCCTAAATTGCATCTTTGGAATGAAGGAATTTAGATAAAATTTACTTGGTCTGGACATTTTTGGATAATTAAATAGTGGTAAGTGGTGGTAGTATATTTGTAAGTGGTGGGATATAAATGAAAGGCTAGGTCATGCCATGGTCCAAGAGCACAGGTTTCCTAACAAATGACATTTGATAAGCTCTTACCTAAGAGTCACCTGGTAACATATAAAAATATAAATCCATGACTCCTACACCCAGAATTTCTACTTCAGAAGGTATGGGGTAAAATTTAAGAAACTCAACTTTTTAGAAAGTCCCCCCAGACAGTTCTGAACACATGATTTGGACAGGTTCTAAGTAAAAGAGATTTGAACATACTTTGTAATCCATAGGGAACAATTGGAGAGCAAGAATATTCTTACAGTCCATAGGTGAACAGTTACAGGGGAAACTTCCGTAAGTATAGATTAAGGTAACACATATAAAATTCACTTCTCACTTTATGAGTTGGAGTGAAATGCTGTCTTCTGATCAGCTATTCAAGGGAGATTTGCTGTTAAAAAGAACTGAAAATCTGTGGGATCCAGAGGGCAAATAAATTTATTCAGTTTGGACCAAGGCCAGAACACCAATAGATGTTAACATGAAAAGTCCTGTGAAAAATGACAGTAGTTACACACAATTATATTATTGAGAATGGAATCTAAGTGTCGTCTGTCAGCAAGCACCCTGAAACTGGCGTGTAAAGTATTTACCATAGACTCTCCTTTACTCTTGGTACCTAGCAACATTTCCTTCGCTAAGATAGTTTTACCATTTCCATTATAAAGCCCATATTTTGAGGGTTGTAACTGGGTGGTGGCTTTAATCTGTGTTTGAAACTTGTCAATTTGACTTGGGGAAAAAATCACATACAAATTATTGGGAAGAGGTTTATTTTTATGGTGAAAAGTAGCTCTTGTCAAAGCTTTTTCCTGTGCTTTGCTTTTCAAACGAAGGTTTACAGGCCATTAGTCCATAATGTGAATTAACCCCATTTGGTATTTTTCCCTTTCCTTTAAGATGATAAGGGACTATTTTCCAGTTTGGTGAAGTATTTACTGCATATTCACTGTAAATAGCATAACATTTTAAAAATCTTATTTCTTTAGGGCTTGGCATTATTATTGTAACTGCTCCAGAATGTACACAGATGGCATAATAGAGCCAAAAATTTTAGAGGAACATAGTGGCAATATATGAAGTAAAAAACCATTTCCATGGTGGCAGCACATAATGGTCCCATTTGGCTGCCTCATCCCAGGGGGGCCTTGGCCTGAGTAGGGATAAGTGAACTGTTTGAGGGAGACATTAATCAATTCAAATCTTTGCCCAGTTGTCTAAAGTAAACCTGCTTAAAAATAAAGGAAGAAAAAGAGTCTGACTTTTCTCAACTGAGCCTTTTTTCATTTATTCAGCAGTGATAAAAACAGTACATATGTATTTCCTGTTATTTGTTGAATACCGTCCTAAATGTCAGAAAAACAAAGATGGTCAATGCTCCCTGCCCTAGAGGAGCTAAGAGCCCTTTGCAGACATAAAAATTCAACTACAGCTAAGTGTGATAAGCCATTGACGTGATCAAATTGTTTTGGAGGCAAAGAAAGGGATCCACTAACTGCCTTTCTTAATAGACTTTATTTTTTAACACAGTTGTAGGTTCACAGCAAAACTGAACAGAAGGTACAGAGATTCCCCATGTACCTCCTGCCCCCACACATGCACAGCCTTCCTGATTATCAACATCACTGGCCAGAGTGGGTTGTTTGCTGAACCTACATTGACACATTGTTATCACTCACAGTCCATACTTTACCTTAGGGCTCACTCAGTCATTCTGTGAGTTTACACAAATATATAATGACATGTATCCACCATTATATTAGATTGGTGCAAAATAATTACAGTTTTTACATTGTTGAAATTTGCCATTTGATATTGGAATATGTTAATAAATGTGGTTATGTTACATACATCATTTTAATGTACATTTCTTGCTTTTTTTGAGTCGCTCAATTGTGTCTGACTCTTTGTGACCCTATGGACTGTAGCCTGCCAGGCTCCTCCATCCATGGGATTTTCCAGGCAAGAATGCTGGAATGGGTTGCCATTTCCTTCTCCAGGGGATCTTCCTGACCCAGGGAGCGAACCCGGGTCTCCCACATTGCAGGCAGACTCTTTACTGTCTTAGACACCAGGGAATCCCAATGGCTTATTACTTGCTATTTATATTTACTTTGGACTGTGAAAATAATGTTAGACAAAAGTAAATTTGAGCAATTTTCTTAATTTGAGTTAAAAATGGGTCATAAAGCAGCAGAGACAACTTGCAACATCAAGACATTTGGCCCAGGAACTGCTAACGAACGTACAGTGCACTGGTGGTTCAAGAAGTTTTGCAAAGGAGATGAGAGCCTTGAAGATGAGGAGCATATTGTCTGACCGTTGGAAGTTGACAATGACCAAATTGAGAGCCATCATCAAAGGTGATCCTCTTACACGAGAAGTTGCCAAAGAACTCAACATCAACCATTCTATGATCATTCAGCATTTGAAGCAAACGGGAAAGATGAAAAACTCAGTAAGTGGGTGCCTCATAAACTGACCAAAAATTTTAAAAAATTGTTTTGAAGTGCCATCTCCTCTTATTCTACACAACAACAAATCATTTCTCAATTAAATTGTGATGTGTGATAAAAAGTGGATTGCGTACAACAGCTGGTGACAGCCAGCTCAGTGGTTGGACCAAGAAGAAGCTCCAGAGCACTTTCCAAAGCCAAACTTGCACCAGAAAAAAGTCATGGTCACTGGTGGTTTGCTGCCCATCTGATCCGCTACAGTTTTCTGAATCCTGGTGAAACCATTATATCTGAGGAGTAGGTTCAGCAAATTGGTGAGATGCACCAAAGACTGCAACGCCTTGCAACTGGTATTGGTCCACAGAAAGGGCCCAGTTCTTCTTCATGCTGCTTCAAAAGTTGAACAGATTTGCCTCATCTGCCATATTCACCTGACCCCTTGCCAGCCAACTACCACTTTTTCAAGCATCTTGGTAACTTTTTGCAGGGAAAATGCTTCCACAGACAGCAGGAGGCAGAAAATGCTTTCCAAGAGTTCCTCAAATCCTGAAGCATGGATATTTACACTACAGGAATAAACAAACTTATTTCTCTTTGGCAAAAATGTGTTGATTGTAATGGTTCCTATTTTGATTAATAAGGATATGTTTGAGTCTAGTTATAATGATTTAAGTGGGCTTCCCTGGTGGCTCAGCCAGTAAAGAAATCGCCTGCAATGCAAGAGACCCGGATTCAGTCCCTGGGTTGGGAAGATCCCCTGGAGGAGGAATGGCAACCCACTCCAGTATTCTTGCCTGGAGAATCCCATGGACAGAGGAGCCTGGCAGGCTAGATTCCATGGGGTTGCAAAGAGTGATACAATGGCACGACTAACACACATAATGATTTACAAGTCAAGGTCCAAAACCACAATTATATTTGCACCAACCTAATAGTATCAGACACTGCCCTAAAAATCCTCTGTGCTTCTCCTAGTCACCTCTCTCCCCCCTACCCCTTGGCAGCAGCTGGGTTTTTTTGTTTGTTTTTTCTTTTCTTACTGTCTCCATAATTTTGCCTTTTCCAAAATGTCAGGTGATTGGAATAATATAGGATGTAGCTTTTTTACATTGGCTTCTTTCACTTACTAAGATGTGTTTTAAGTTTCCTCTATCTTTTCATGACTTGGTAGCTCATTTCATTTTTAGCACTAAAGATATTCTCTTGTCTTTTAGAAAACAAATAAATGGTTGCTGGGGGGAAGGATGGGGGTAAGGGATAATTAGGTAGTTTCGGATTGACATTGACATGTATGCACTGCTGTATTTAAAATGAATAACCTGCAAGGACCTGCAGTACAGCACAGAGAACTCTGCTCAGTGTTATGTGGCAGCCTAGATGGGAGGGGGGTTTGGGGGAGAATGGATACATGTATATGTATGACTGAGTCCCTTCCCTGTTCACCTGAAACTGCCACAGCGTTGTTTGTTCATCAGCTATACAAGACAAAATAAAAGGTGTAAAAATATATGTATTCTGTTGTCTGGATGTATCACAGTTTATTTATCAATTAGCTTACTGAGGGACATCTTGGTAGCTTCCAATTTTCAGCAATTATGCATAAAACTGCTGTAAACATAATCCATGTGCAGGTTTTTGTGTAGACATAAATTTTCAGCTCCTTTGGGTAAGTACCAGGGAACAAATTGCTAGATCATATGATATTTAATTTTGTAAAAAACTGACAAACTGAATTCCAAAGTGGCTGTACCATGTTATTTTCCACTGAGCAGTGAACGGGCGTTCCTGTTGCTCCACATCCTCCCCAGCATTTGGTGTTGTCAGTGTTCATATTTTGGCCATTCTAATAGGTGTGTTGTGGCATCTCGTTGTTGTTTTAACTGCCCTTTCCCTAATGGCATATGATTTGGAGCATCTTTTTGTATGCTTATTTGCCATTCGTATATCTTCTTTGGTGAGATTTCTTTGGCCCAATTTTTAATTGAGTTGTTTGTTTTCTTATCTAAGAGTTCTTTGTATATTTTAGATAACCTTTTTTTTAAAATTGCATCATTTTAAAAAATTTATTCATTTTTAATTGGAAGATAATTGCTTTACAATATTGTGTTGGTTTCTGCCATACATCAACATGAATCAGCCATAGGTATACATGTGTCCCCTCCCTCTTGAACCTCTCTTCCACCCCATCCCACCCCTCTACGTTGTCACAGAGCCCCAGTTTGAGCTCCTGGTTTTCATCAGACAGCAAATTCCTACCAGCTATCTTTTTTACATATCAAAATGTATATGTTTCAGGGATACTCTCTTGGTTTGTTTCACCCTCTCCTAAAACACCTAGGATGAAATACCTAGGAATAAATCTACCCAAAGAAACAAAAGACCTGTATGCAGAAAACTGTAAGACCCTGATGGATAACCATCTTTTACCAAATGTGTCTCTGGCAGATATTTTACCCCAGTCTGTGGCTTGTTTTTTTATTCTTTTGAATTCTAATTGCCTTTTCACTTTAATGTTTGATTTTTCCTTATTCCTAAAAGCAAAAACAGAAAAACCACTTTCTTTGTTCCTGTTCTGTCTTACCAGATTTTTCTCTCATTCTGTGTGTCAGCTATTTGTAGTAGGATGGTGTGTTAGTCTGCTGCACCTGCTATAACACAGTACCACAGACTGCGTGGCTTAAACAACAAAATATATTTTCAGACTGTTCTGGAAGCTAGAAGCCTGAGATCAAGGTATCAGAAGGGTTGCTTCTTCTGAGGCCTCTGTCTTTGGCTTGTAGATGGCTATTTTCACCCTGTCTTTACATGGTCCTCCTCTGTACCTTTCTGTGTCCCATTTTAACCTAATTAGCCCTTTAAAGGCTGTGTTTCCAAATATCATCACATTCTGAGGTACTAGGGGTTAGGACTTTAACCCCTCTTCGATAAGAATTTAGGGGTGAAAGAGATATGATTCAACCCATAACACATGGTCTTCTTGGTGAAATTTTTACATGTTGATTTCCAGAATAAGGATACCAGGATTTAGGACTCTGTTGAAGAAAGAAATTGAAGCTACAGCATAAATGTTAGCAAAAGGATGGTGCTTTACCTGTGGACTTTTGAAAAGCATCCGTTAGGAAGACTGATTTCTCAGTGCAGTCTCTTTAGGTCTAGAGAGACCATTGTTCAGGTCAGCCCTGTTTCTTACAGAGGGCCATGGGCAGCTGAGGGCCACAGCCTACTGGACAGCCCCTTTTCAGAGGCTGTGTTCCTTACTTCTCTCAGTATGGTGAAATTCCCAATGACTTCCCCTCTCAAGCTTTTTTCTCACCTCCTTGCTTTGCTGTGTTTTTTTTTTAAACTTTCCATTTCTTGTTACCATTGCTCTTCTTTTGTCTTTCCTTTATACGTGATGGTCAAGTCTGCAGGTATTTGTTGTTTCTGTTAGTGTCACCAGAATTATGCTAACCCTATTTGGAGGAGCCTGGTAGGTTACAGTCCATGGGGTTGCAAAGAGTCAGACACGACTGAGCGACTTTTCACTCTGTACGGTACTTTATATAGTTTCCTATCTTCCTTTGAGATGTCCAGCATGGGTCCGCACAGCAGCCCCACGAGGTAGCGATGGATCATGCCCCATTATATTGATGAAGAAACTGAATGTAGTATAAGCTTCCTTCCTTTGCGTTCCCATAGCACCCTGTGAGTGCCCTTCTTGTAGGATTTGTCCTGGATTGTTTTTTTCTCTTTCACTGAGTTCATGGAGGCAAAGGGTTGTACCCTGTTGATCTGTGCTTTGCCCATGGGGGAGTCAACTAACTAAATATTTGTTGAAGGAATTCTTAGCTCAAAATATGGCCACATAAGCACTTTGAGAACTGTGGAGTAACGAGTCCTAGGAAGCAATTCTGTCCATGAATGGATGGCAGTGTGTTGGAAAGTTCTAAAACCATACAATAATACATCTATTGCTCACATGATTCATGTGTGCCATAAATTAATGTCACTAAAGTTCCTTGATGTTTTCGGATTTAATATCTGTCATTTCAGCTCTTTGCAAATGAAACTGAAGTTGAATGATGTCCGAGCTCTCATTTTGCTGATGCCAAATTTGAATTGAATCAAAAGAATGTCAAGTCACTTAACTAATGAGTGAGCCTGGGTGGCTGCCCCTCATCCATACTGCCACAGAGTCCTGTTCTCTGCTCGCCATCAGCCAAATAGTTACACTCATGAAGTGGTAATGAATGTATTACGTTGTGGAAAGTAGGGACCCCAAAGAGAGATAGCAGTTAATACTAAAAAGCTAAGGAGTCTAAAAATGTGTTTTGGGGTTTTGTGGGGGGTTTTTTGCCAGAAAATAAGAATTGCATGGAAAAAATTATATGGTTTAGTGCATATAGGAATTTGGAGTTTTCTGAGGGTTATTAAGACAGCTCCCTTTTTGATGTTAAGGATTTCTACTATTCCTAACTGCTAAAGAGAAAGCAAAAGAGTTATATTATTGCTAAAAGTCTGAAATACAAGTAGCAAAGAGCTGCTGGAGTCCTTTCTAAGCCAGTTGGCATTCTTAGAATTTACTTTGTTAAAGCCTCACAAGGCTGTGTCAGACACCCTGTCTGATTCAATTCTTATGTCACTTTTTTAAGCCCATGGGCTATTCCACAGAAATGGACCTTTTCTGTGTTTTTAATAAATAATATCAGAGCACACACAAAACAATTCATACCTACCAAATACATGGAAAAGTAAAGGTAGAATTTCATTTAAGCACTAATTTGCTCATAAAATTATATTTTTCATAATTATGAAAAACCATTTCATTACAGAAGCTGGTTTTGAAATGGGCAGCTTAAAGTCCATTTTCCTTTTGTTTCATTTTCTTATGGATAAAATGTGATCTGATGGGACTTCCCTGGTGGTCCTGTGGTTAGGACTCCATACTTCCACTGCGGGGCACATGGGTTCCATCCCTGGTGGGAACTTGGATCCCACATGCTGTGTTCTGCAGCCAAAAAAAAAAAAAAAAAAGATCTGAGCTTTTGGGAGCGGGGCAGTCCTTTTTCTTGCCACCCCATTCCTTTCATTAGTTTAAGTGAATTTTTTATCAGGGGAGACACTAACATGGTAGTTTAGAACAGTTTATGATTAGGGAGTGATTGTAGAAACAAAGAATTTTGATGATAGAAAAAATGGCTCATATAACCCTGAGCTTTGGGGAGGGGAGCCTCATTGTTGTTAGACATTACATAGTTTCAATGTTTAATGACTTAGAGAAATACTAATAATATAAAGTTAAAGTCCAAAAGTAAGTAACTATTATGATTCTAATGTGTAGTTTATATACAGGGTGGAAAAATTGGTAAGAAACACTAGAATTGTTTACAGCTGTTATCTGTGGGTGGGTTATGGATAATTTTTATTTTCTCCTTTATATAAGATGGACATGTACTGCTTTTGTAACAAGAAGCAAATTATAAGAGTGGAAATTTTACAAAGAAATGTTTTATTCAACTTGAAATAATGATTCCAATAATTTAGCAGTTGAGGGAAAAAATAACATACCGGTGAACCCAGGTCAGCTTTTTTCTCCCTGCATTATTTTCCACGTCAATTCTAACACCCTGTTACTCAAAGTGTGATCAGTATAGCAGCAGCATAGGCATCAACATGGGAATTTGTTAGAAATGCAAAATATCAGGTCCTCCCCAAACCTCCTGCACCAGTATCTACATTTTAACAAGATTCCCAGGTGATTCCTGGGCATAATAAATGTTGAGAAGCACTGATTTAAGACATTCTCCCCTCTTAGTAACTAAAGCCTACTTCCATTCTATTCATCCATTGATTGGGAGCATCCTTTTGGCAAAACTTTAAAATGACAAATGGGCATAATATAGAAAGCCTAGCCAGGTTTGAGGTGGAATTGGTATGACAGCCTTGTCTTCCGAAATATATTCTGTAATTAAGCTTAAAATTGTAGTAGCCTTAGCAGAGCTGGGAGAGTGGGGAAAAGCAGGAAAGCATAAGTTCTTCCACTTTTTTTCTTCTTAACTAGATGGAACAAGGGAGAAGTAAATTAAGATTTTCAAAATGGCTTTCAGCTTCTCAAGATGAGTGGCTTATAAAAGAGAAAACTGGAATGTAGCTCTATAGCCACTTCATACAAGGGCCACTTTGTATATGCCCAGAGTACAGTCTCCCCAGTCACCACATTCTGGGCCTCATGACAACCTTGATTCAGCATGCTTGTAAAGATTTCAAGGTTCTGAACTAGAATTTTTTGACGTGAAACCAAGATTGTATTTCTTAATTTTGGTACTACAAAATTTACTTTGGAATTTTCCTACTGTTGCTGACTTTCCTGTTCTATTTTTATGCTCAATACAAGAATGACAAAGTTGATGTTTTCCTGTGGCAGACTGAAGCCCCTTCATACTGCTCTGCTTTTCTCTCTGAATACTGCCAGTTTTGTTTTTGTTTCATTGTTTAACTAAAGACAACTTTACAGTGTGAGAGAAGAAGAACTATATTTTCCAGGAAATTGTCACCATAGTTGCTTTGTCAGTAGTGGAGATGTCTTTGTATATTTTATGTCATCCTCTTTAGGATAGTGAAAGTTGTATATGGCAAAGTTGCTGTGTATTTGGACAACAAACTTCTGGATTCTAATAGCATGCCTTTTCTTTAAGCCCACTATAAATATGCACTCAAGTTTTGCACTTTTATGTAGAAATGAGCTCACAAGCATGATGTGATTACAAATGTGTTACGAGTTTTATAAAATCTTTTCCTAGTATGTCCTTTCAGTGGGCAAGTTTTTTGTCCCTTTTGACAAGTGTAGCAGCATAAGCAAGGGTATTATCTAGGTGATGGTGCTATGGTTGATGGTCTTCATTTGCAAAACGTACTGTCATTTTTCAAGTGTTTGAAAGTGGGAAAAACTTAAGATTTTTTTCATGTACTTTAAATATATATACTTCTATCACCAGTGAGGAAAAAATATTAAACCATTTTCAAGCAGTTAGATGATAATGTGAGCTAATCACTTTATTTTGAAGAAAAGTATTTTTAAACAGTTGAGCTAGTGAATTTACTTTTAAAATGTATTGTGCTTACACAGTAGATGGTTTTATTTCCATGATGTTTTTTACTACATAATTATACATCTTAATTACGTAATTACTATCATAATTATTATGTAATTGCATGTACTTCCACTAATTACAAAATCAGGAAGTGTAATTATCTAGTAAAAACTTTATGAAATTTCATGCACTAAAAATTACTTAAAAGGCTATTCCAGTGGTCTACTGGGAGGCTTTCCATGGTGAGTCTTAGTCCTGACTTTAGGTTAGAACTTGAACTCAAAGGCCAGGAGAAGGACAGTTACAAACAGACCAACACTGAACTGAGTATTGCAATCTAGGTAAGGTGGCCCTTGTTCCTTATGAATTAAAGCCAGGGAGCATTTGCATTTCTTTGTGTTTATGGAATTGTGATAAGAATAATATCTTATATTTGAGGTAGCATCACAAAAACTATTAATAAAAAAGGCAATTCTTAGGAAGCAGTTGGTTAATAGAATCGACAATCAAGGCATTAAGATTATAAAACAGCCAGGCCCTCTATGATTCTGTAGTGTGAATGGCTTATTTAGTTATCTCAGTCTTTAAAATAATAATAACAATATTATTATTGTTTTTTAAAATTGTTTCTTTTGTTTAAAAAGGGCTTCCACCACCACCACCTCCCCCCATTTGTGTTTTTATTTACCAAGTTGGGAGCAAAGATATCAAAAAAGCATAATCCTTTTCTACTATTACTTGATGTCAAAAGGAGCTTTTGAGACATAAACATACACGCATAAACATGTAACATCAGACCCTAAATAAAGACAGAAGGTTTAATTCAATAAAGCTCTGATGTCTCTACCATTCAAAGCGACATACAAATTGCACAGTGAAACAATAGTCATGACAGCAAATTAGATATGACATCTAAATTATACTACAAAGAGAAATCTCAGAACCATTTTTGGTCTGTAGGAGTCTATTTTAGCCCAGGTTTAAAACCCAGTCTGGAGACTGCTTTATTGTCTAAGTAGGGTAATGTTGTAGAAGACTAATTGGAGGTTGGTTGAATTAATTGCAGATTAATTAGGAGAAAAAGGCTTATAATACTCATGGCAGAGAAGAGAGTAGATCCTTTAACTATCAAGATAGAATGTACTCTAAGTTTCAGGACTACTGAATTATCGATATTTGTATAACATCTATAGTAATCTGTTATAACGTGACCTAAATAAAGCACTTGGCTAGATATAGTTAAACTAAATTTTCTTCCTCCCAAAATTAGTGCTTTTTGCTAGAAAGGTATTGAATCAGCCATTTAACATGTATAACACTACTTCTTTAAAAATGCAGTTTTAAATATTAAAAGGTCTATAGTCTTAAAAGCATACGGCATTCCCTTTGTTGTTTTTGTTGTTCTTAAATCTTTCTAAAGAAACATCCTTTGTGGTTTTATCAGCTATTGACTTTATGACTTTTTAATACCAACTAAAATTTGTAATAAATGTGACTTTAAACAAAAAAAGTCAATGAAATATATGCAAACACCAGTCCCATTTGCTTCAAGCAAATTAGAGGATTTAAAGTCATCCAGAATTGTTTCATGCTCTCAGAGATATTTGGGATTTAAACAAGTTCATTCTGACTCTGGTATTTTTCTCTAGTAGTTTGGGATTATTTTTAAACTGAATATTCTTTTATTCTTGGGAATCTTGCTCATTTACTTAGTCCAGAATTTAATGTCTCCTTCATTTCTTATTTATCTTGACTCTGTGGTGATAGCATTTCTTCTCAGAAGTGTTTCTGTTCCTTTTATGTTTATGAGAGACAGCACTTGCCTTTCATGCATCTTCTTAATTTTTTTTTTTTTTTTTTTTTTTTTTACCAATTGCATGTGCCATATCAGAATAGCCTCAATGATTAAAAATGAAGTGTTTTTGTTTGGCCCTCACCTTTCTGACTACAGTACAGATTTAATTTTTAACCTGACTTAATGTTTAAACCAACTGGGGTTTTTTGTGTGTTTGGTTTTGATTTGCTTTGCTTTCTTGCTTTTCACAAAAACTGACTTTGTTTTCATTATCGTCTGTAATTCTTTAAGTTTTCCATAGTTGTCTAAGGGCTTCAGCCATAACTTTTATTTTTTTTTAATCTTTCATTTTTTTCAGCCGTAACTTTTAAAGTTTACTTGTGTCCCTGTGATATCTTCAGTTACTCAGTAGCCCCAGGCCCAGATGTGGTATTGTTTTGCATGTGATTAGTCAGCATCCATTTATTATGTTATGCTGTACTGTCATGTCCATATAATAAATACAAACTCTTGTATACAAAGAAAACCCATCATCAGTTTGACACAGTCTTAGAATAGTTCTTTTTATAGTTGTCATGAATTTATTCAGGCCCATCGGCATTCTCTTACCTTGTGGCCAGCAGGACAGTAACTAGGCAGAATTAGTAGTCTCTCATTGAGTTCAAATAAATTAACACTGATTGCACTCTCGCCGGTATAAATGCCCTGGGAAACCTATTCGCCGTAGTACCATCCTTTAGAGCTTTAAGGCTTAAATCATCTATGCTCACAAAAAAGATAGGTTTACAGGCCAATTTAGATACTGACATACTTTTCTTGTTTTAAGAAGTTATTATAAAAGCCAACTCCACAAATAAGATCACCAAAGCTGGTTGGTAAATCTGGTTTTCTCTGCTTCTCCTTGCTTCACACTCCATCCCGCCAAAATTCATTCCATGAGTGTTTGTCGAGTCTCTGCCTTGTGTGATATGTAAAGGGCCCAGGTACAACCAAGACCTTGCTCCTGTTTTAGAGGTTATAATACTTCTGATCATTTTCTTATTCAAACATTCACCCTCTAAGTGCCTACTTTTTAAGGACTTGATATTTTATGGAGAACGTTAGCATCCATTGTCTTCTACATTACCTATTAGATAAAGTAACATTTTTCAGATGAAAAAATAACCTGAAAGAGATGAAATGACTCTCCCGAGGTAGCAAAGCTACAGGGTGTGAGGGTCCAGCCTTCTTTGCACTGTCACAGCTGCCCTGCTCAAAGTAGGGAAACTTTGATCTGAAGGCAAATAGAGGGGCTGGCGTGAAGTGCTGCAGGCTCTCCCACATTTAGCTCCAGGAAGGATTCCCAGTGGAGATGGAACCTGAATTGGGACTTCAAGAGCAGATGAGATTTTAATAGGCCAGATACTGGCATGTAGTTTGGGACTTAAGTTTTGTCTTTCCCTCTGTTGTTTAAGTGCTGTATTGCTGATCTAGCTTTTTATAAATCAAAGAACCTAAGTTGACAAATGTATGATGATTTTTAAAACACATTTGATTTGGAGGTTTAGTCAAAAAGAACCTATTACGAGGCTGTTCTATGTGGAGCTTAAAACCCAAGACTGGAAGCTGGAAAGCTGTTTGCTCTTCACTCCCCGCTGTAACCAGTGGTGCTGTTTTGAAAGAAGTTGACTCCATCCTGCAAGATTCATCTGTCAGAAGTGTATCAAAGTGTTTTCCTATCTTAAATAATTTAGCTTAGATATAATAATGTAAGTATTTTGACATGAAAACGTTACTGTGATATATTCACTTACCTTAAAACAGACATCGTTAACTTTAAAAGAAGGAAGTATGGCAAGACAAAACAAAACAGAAATCAGAAATAGGAATTAAAAAAGATGAATGACAGGTGGAATTAGGGGGTTTTTTTTGAAATTAGTTTTATGTAAAAGATAAAAATAAAATCCTATTAGCATTATGACCAGAGAACATAAAAGTATTCTCTTGAAGCATGATTAATTTTTTACCTATCATCATGATGAAAGTTTAGATACACATAGGACCTGTTTTATGTAGTAAATGTTTTTTCCTAAAATTATTCCTGTGTTTTATTGGTATGTTATATATTATCTTACAAAAAAATAGATGCCGAAAAGTCAGTGAAATCCAAGATAAAAGAGAGGGTCTGAACTAAGCCTGTCTTCAGGAAATTATCCAGCAGAGCACACAGTGGTCTCTCTTAGTAAAGACTTTATCACTTTTAACAAATGTGCCACAGTAAATTTATTAGTATGCTACAAAGAAAATTTCAAAATAATTAAGACTAAACTACACTTGTCAAAATAAATGAATGAAATACAATTTTGAATCATCTTTCTTCACTTATTGCTCATTTGCATAATTCAGTAACTTACACAGGAGTCTTTCAGTTATTGGTGTGAATTAGCAAGGTTCTGCTATTCCTTGCTGTACGGGCGGGAATTATGCTACCATGTAATTAGCTATTCCAGACATGGACTAACGGGAAATACCAAAGGGCACAGCAAAATCTAAAGAGACAAGGCAGGGAATCTAAAGACAAGAGACAATCAAAGACACCCAACAAACTCAAGCTGGTAGACCACAGGGAATTTTGAATGAAGCCTCTTAATTTATTTTGAGAATAAGAAATCAGTAGTATGAGAGAAATCTCAACAAGATTAGCTGACTAAGCCTACTTAAAAAAAATATCTCTATAGTGCATGGTGCGCCAGGTTAACCACTCCTGTTTGTTAGTCTGTATACAGCTCAACAAATAGCCGGCAAAGCCTTTCATGGGTATATAGTGGCTTTCCATTGAGGTTTTCACTCTTTGAAGGAGGTCGTTTATACCAATGAGATCTGTAGATGCAAATTGCTTTCCCTATATGTGAGGGGTCATTCCTTTCACAGCAGACTTGCTCATCTCTTTTATAGAGGTTTTGTTATTTTTCTACTGCTCCCAAAGGAATGATGGGAATCATGCCCCCCCCAGCCCCCATCTAACTTAGCATCCAAATCTTTTCCTTCCAGCTCTGTGAAACTTTTGTGTGCTGATCTTTGAAAACAAAACAAGCTGTTGGCAGCAACCCTTAGCCCTGAATCAAGAAACTTTTTTTTTTTCCTTCTTTCAACCTGAAATAGCATCTTTAGATTTGTCCCTTCTCTCACCTAATTCTAAGAAAATTTCTTCCTCATTGCAGCAGTGTCACTGTAACATGCTAGGACATGTGGGAAATTCTTGAAAGCAATGTCCTGAAAATGTCATTTTTAGTTTGGCTCCCCAAGTGATGTAAGCTCATTGGAACTAGAAGAGCAGAGACGTGAAGGGATCTATCTATTTAAGGGTTAGCTACGGAAACCTACTTCTGATCCCATTACTGAAGTGGAGGAAAAGATAATATTTGTCTTTTGCCTAAACTTTTAAAGAATCATACAAACAATCATAGGTTTTAGCCTGTAGTGTTCAGGAGCCTTAGGGAGAAGGGTTTCAGGCACACTGTGGGAGCACTCTGTAAATATTTGTTGTTTGTTCCTTCCTTCTGCTAGAGATTTTTGAGCACCGAGGGCACTGACCTAGGCTTCTGAAAAAACAGTATTAAAAGTCTCTTTTCTGAAGCGAGAATGTCCAGTTCAAGTTTTGACTTTCTGCTTCTTCCTAGATGAGTAATTTTGGGGCATGTAACCTACCCTGTGCGTATCCTTTGTACAGCCTGGAGGAAAATAGTGCCTGCCTTGTAAGGTTCATTTTAAATGGGATGATACAGAAACAGAGTGATATCTAAAATGCATAGAATAGGGCTAGGCACATAGTAAACATGCAATGAATTTCACTTGGTTTTATTATTTCTGAGAATAATACTTTATCCAAACCACTGTGATAGTACTTATTATTACTATTATTCATTTTATCTGAATTGATTTCTGAAGCCTCTCTGTGACCATGGTTTTTTGTATTTGTATCCCCAGCCTCTGGCACAATACCAGATGTGTTTTAAATGGTCCATTCTTACTTGTTAGATGATTGCAGTATGAAAAAGACATGTTTCTACTCTCAAGGAGCTTAAAATCAATTGTGATAACTGTCATGTACTTCTCACTATCAGTACTAATGGGAGGAGTTGAAACATGAATAATCCACAAGTCATTTCCATGTTGTTCACGTATTTCCCTTATCAGTAATAACTGTTATCTGTTTTCTGGGGAGGGTAAAAAATAGTTGTACTTGTGTGTAGAAATTTGGCCAAACCAAGTTCCTTAGTCATATACTTTAGCACGTTACTTCTTAACAACTGAAATGTATCTTTTATACCTTTTATTTTATTTTATTTTATACCTTTTAAAATAACAGGTGTCCAGATGCCACCACCAAACATCTGGTTCAGTAGGTTTGAGATGGGGCCCCCGTGACTATGTATTTTAAAAAGCCCCACAGAGACTCTGATGCACATCTGTAGTATTGAGAATCTCAGAGTTAGTTAAACTCTTCAGACTTTAATACTGCTTCTTGTCAAATAGGTATCAAGTTTGACTTTGATATAGAAAGAGAGATTGGATGGCATCTAGATAACAATTTAAATAGACAGTAGAAAGGAAAATTAAATCAAGCACACGAATTATTTCCTAGATAAGGGAGTCATTTATGATGTTCTATCACCTAATATAGCATTTGAGAATAAAGTGAAGGGGGAAAAAGGGCTAGGGAAAAGTAAGCTGGAAGCAACTGTTTTTTGGTAACGAAAGAAGAAAAAATAAATGCTTTTCAGCAAAATTGGTGGTAGACGCACAGGTTATTTTCAACATTAACTTATATCATGAAAGTAGGAAAGGGCCACTGTGGAGGGTAGAAAGTCCTCAAAGAGATTAGATGGGTGACTAAGAAGTATCCTAACCCTGGCATTTGGGCATCTCCACAGTTGGGATTTCTGGGACCTTTCCCACCTGCTGTCATCTTTGCCTTACCTTTGGGCTTAGCTGGCTGAATCCTCGTAGATCAGCCCTTTGGAGTTTCACATGGCTGCCAGTCACTCAAAGGGTCTGGGACCAGGTGATAGTCCTGAAGGTATTGGAAGGACATGTCTGGGCACCATAGTCATACTTGGGCTTACCTTGGGTCTCTGGGCAGGACAAATAGCTTGGTTAGCCCCATTTCCCAACGTTGGGGTCTTGGAGCTAGAAAAGAGTCTCTGATCAGCCTTATCTCATGCTGTTGGTTTCAGACCATCCCCCTTATGCCTAAAAGCATTAAGACAGCAACTGCATGGCACCTGCAGGTTAGACCCCTCCCTGAGCAGGCCTTGACTCCACCATGGCTACATCCCTCTGCTTGTGAGGTTTTTCCCCTACCTGCATGGCCCACCTCAATCCCGACTCTACCTGTTGATATTCTGTTCATCCTTTAAGGCCTCCCAGCTAGAAGTGATCGCTTTGTCCTCCAACTCCTGCAGCTCTTAAGCACTGCCCCCTGAGATTATAACTCTGAGGACGGGAACAACGGTAGATACGTTATTGTGTGACTGGTGGCAGCTTGCCTCTGATAGGCACCTAATAAATAGTTAGAGACTGTTTTTTAGAATACTTTAGTGTAGAAGCATACTACATTGTTTTTTATAGAGTACAGTAATGTTTATAGAATACTTTTCTGACTCCCTCCTCTCTTCTCTTTGCCATCGTACTCTGCAACTGTATGGTAAAACTTTTTCCATACAGATACATCTATACATTCATCAGACATTTAGCCCATGCCCTCTCCTCACTCCGTGGTCTTGATTTTCCACCCAAATTTACCTACTTCCTGATAATTCCTAATAGAATTTAGCTGTGATTCCATGCACCTTAGGAAATGGCATAAATTCCAGACTAGATATTTCTTTGTTCAAACCATTATGAATCAAATGAACACCCTACTCTATCAGTAGAATGAATCACGAAGTCCAAGGATTGATACCACCGGTGTCGATTGAGGACCATCACTGCCCAGACCCACTGCATGCCCTCCAGAACCTGTATATAGATCATAGCAGCTGGCCATTTTGCCTGTGGATTTTTCTAGTGGTTCACAGTTCTACCAGTGCTCAAAATTTGTTCTTTGATTTTACCAGTCTTTATGATATCTTGATATGCCTGGAGGCCATCTCTGGACAGCTGTGTGTAGGTGGGGAGATGGAGGTGACTGAGAGGCTTGTAGTCTCCTATGTTTCTGTCTCCCCACAGGACCCTCATTGATGCAGCAGGAAGGCATACACCTTGATGGCAGTGTCAGTTGTAAACACTCCTATTATTAATAGGCTGGGGCGGAGTGGGGGGAGTAGTAGGCCCACATGAAATGTGGAGAGAACCTATGTCTTGTGTGTAACATGCAGGATACACTCTAACAGAGTAATCATTGCACAATATATTTGCAAGAGAATGAACAAGTTAGAAAATCTATTCCTGGTTTGCCGCTGACTCACTTTGTGGCATGGGCAACCATTATTACTCTTATTTGTTCAAAGAAGAAAAAAATAGCATGTGTTTAAAAAGCATTCTGAAATTCCTCTGAAAGGAGGTCTATAAGTGCAAAGTACTATTGTTCTTTTTATTATTATTATTAGTGTTTGAGTATGATTTAGTTTTATGCTATGTAGTCCACAGATGTTTCAGTGGTTCTCATTGATGAATTACAAAATACTTCCATGTCATTCTGTTCCACTGCACTGATAACAGTTTGGCACAGCTTTGTTTTAACCCCAAAATATGTGTCCAAAATAGATCTCATTAATACAATAGAATTACCAAATTAAATATATCTATACTACTTTCTTTAAAAAAAAAAAAACAAACCTTAAAAACGTGGTTACCAACAACTACTAAGTAAGACCTTTAATTACTGCCAATCTTCTCTTGAAAGTAACAGTGCTTATCTTGAGTACTTTGAACTGTAAGTGGTATTCAGTACACAGTGGAGTTGTAATGCAATTATGAAGTGTACCAAGTTGGTGATAAATAAGCATGAGAAACCATATATTTGTATTAGAAACAATATTTGAATTATCAACTGAATAAAAAGGCTGCAACTGCTGGTTCCTTGGGGTGGGTATATGATAAAAATAAAATACAGTTAAATACACTTGGAATAAAAAATTGTGTATGCTCCCATATACAGTACAGAAACCTTTTAAATTTAATGGGCTTTTGAGTATTCAGCATTTAAATTACTGGGGGAATTATTACAAGATTTATTTTGCTTTATAGCAGTAAGCTTTCCAAATTAGGAATTTTTTTTTAATATCTCAACTCATTCATCAGTAGAGACCTATGGCTTTTATATAAAGCATTATAGTTCTTCCCCAGATTTCCAGTAATTTCCCACTGGAGTAGCAATGTAAAAAGAAAAATATTCTCTTTAATTACAGTAAAAAAGTGTAATTTTCTGTATCATTTTCCTTTTTTTCTTTTCTGGGCATTTTGTTCAAGAGGACATAAATTATTTTCTAAATTTGGGTCATTTATAATCTTAAAGCATTTGAAGCCCATGTATGTTTTTAAAGTTATATATAGTTTGGGGTTTTTTGGTTTTTGTTTTTTTTTTTTTGCCCCTCAGCATGCAGGGATCTTAGTTACTCGACCAGTGATCAAACTTGCACCCTTTGCATTGTAAGCTCAGAGTCTTGACCACTGTACTGCCAGTGAAGCTCCTTAAGTGTTATGTTTTAGTAACCTAGAAATAACTTTAATACTGGGGATAGTAATCTGTATAAAATAAATAACACTGTGGATTTCATTTCTGTTTCACCATGAGGTACAGTGAGGAGTAAATTTCATGCATTTGTTAGTAAGAGTGTTCTGAGGCTTTGAATGATGGAGAAAGAAGTATAGCTGCTACGTGAAACCAGAGGTGTTCTGAGGCTTTGAATGATGGAGAAGGAAGTATAGCTGCTACGTGAAACCAGAGGTCATGTAGCACAGCTGTGGGCACATATGACCTCGAAATGTGTTTAAATTTGCCTGAAGAATATTTACCATTTTTAATTAGTTGCTAATATTTTTAAAACTGGAGATTTCATATAAAAAGCCAAATTTCTGGGCTTCTTTCAAAAATCAGTATCTGACTACACTAAGTCAACACTCCTGAATGACAACAATTGGCTAAAGCAGTTGAGACAGAACTTGAGTTCTCCAGTTTGCTACCACCCCACCTCAGCCGCCTTCATTTCTTTCTTTTACTCATGTGGCTACTGTAGGCATTTGTTTGCTAAATATATCCGGAAGTGTGCTTTCTTCTTTTTTTTTTACCAGAAGAGAAAGGGAAGGGGCCATAAAACTTGGAATTTTTAAGCAGTAAAAAACATCCAACTCATATAAAAAAATGCAAAAAAATTAAAGTCACCTTCATAAAGTACAAATCACATAAAAATATACAACTAACTAGCAGCTAACCTTTTTATGGTACTCTGATCCTCACAGTGTCCCAGGGAGTTAGGATAACAATTACATACTCAATCCACCAAGAAGAAAACCAAATATTAGTGAGGCTCATTAATTTGTCCAAAATCACAGGTGCTAAGTGGAGCAACTGAGATATAACCCAGCTTCAAATGGTAGTCTAGAGTAGCATTGACCTGTATAATTTTTTTCAGTGAGAGAAATGTTCTGTATCTATACTGTCGAATGTGGTAACCTCTAGCCACATATGGCTGTTGACAACTTGAATATGGCTAGTATTACTAAGGAATAGAATTTTAATTTTGAGTTATTTAAATTGAAATAGTCACATGTGATTAGTGACTGCCTCATTGGGCAGTGCAAAACCCTAAGAGCTCTGTTTTTTCCTTCATCACATGGTCTCTATATTGAACAGGTTTTTTTTTTTTTGCTATATATTTTTTTAATTTTTAAATGAATGATAATTGCTTTACAGAATTTTGTTGTTTTCTGTCATACCTCAACATGGTCAGTAAAATTCATCAAAAAGTTTCTATAAGGTTTTCTCCAGTTACTTATCCAGTGGCAAGTATCCTTTCCACCAGGAGTTCAAGATTCGTTGAATATTTTCTGTATCTGCATAGATTTCCCTGCGTCATACACAGTAGTGTTCTTTGTAACAAAGTTAGAAGTCCCAGTGGTAAGGTTCTTATGTACAGAATCTGCAAAAATTCCTCACCCAGATAAAGAACATACTTGGAGATCTGTTTTAACATCAGAAATAACGTAGGTGACCAGGACAGTCTACTTCCCTGGTCTTTTTTATGGTCTAGGCCAGCGGTCCCCAACGTTTTTGGTACCAGAGACTGATTCTGTGGAGGACCAGTTTTGTGGAAGACAGTTTTTCACCAACTGGGCGGGGGCTATTTCAGATAATTCAAGTGCATTACATTTATTGTGCACTTTATCTCTATTATTATTACATCAGCTCCACCTCAGCTTATCAGGCATTAGATCCCGGAGATTGGGGACCCCTATTCTAGGATACTAGTGGTGGTTATACAATCATGAAAGGAAATTCATAATCTTTGATGGTTAGCTGGTTTGAATTGGATCACAGTGACTTTTAGAAAGGTGGCCATTAGCTAATCTCTCTGTCAATTAACATAATCATTAATTCTAAAATGACATCAATTTAAGACACATCCTGATTTTTAAAGATGTTAAAACATGGGGGAGGGTGTTCATCTTAGAATTGGTAAAATATAGTTTGTCAATTGGCTTCATCTTCATTTGGTCAGCTTATTACCAGGGACAGCATTGAGATGCAAATGTCAACTCTTTGCTCAGTGGTTAATTAAACCCTTCACTTGGTCTGTCCCTTTCCACACTACCTTTCGTTGGTCCTGACTAATTAACAGAAAGAGTATCCAGGCAGTTAGGAGTGGGTTTAAGCTCTTGCTCAGTAACAATTTGATCACTATATTCATTGTATTTGAAAATCACCCTGCCCCATAAATGCAGGCGAGGACATTTTATTATCATAAATAGTACTGGAACAAGCTTAACCAATCACCTTCTAGCACAGGGGCAACTCTGCAGCACTCCTTTTTAGAATACCACATGCTGTAATTCAAATTATCACATTAGCTATCCAAATGCACCATTTGTTTTTAAATACTGAAGTGTTTACCTGAAAATTTCCCCTTTCATCTTCCTGCCCCACTTCACCAATACATTGTCACTGCAGTGACAGGTTTATTTGTGTGCCTAAATATCCTCACTTTCTGTTATTTTTTAAATATATTCCTATGTTGCCATGACAGTGTTCTTGAGCATCTTGAAATATTAGTCATTATGGAGTAGGTTCATGTTACTCATTTTTTCATGATACTCTCTTGACTCTTCCCTTTATTCAGACTTTGCAATATTTTAACACTTCAAAACTCCTTCCTTAAATTTTTTGTATCAGTCTTACTCTGAAAACTGAGCACGCCTACTGAAACCTTAACAGCTGTTAAAAAAAATTTGGCAGTTTGAAGCAACAAAAACAGAGGCATTTCTTGCCATGAAGGAAGGAGTCTGACACCTAATAGTTACCATTTTGGACACTGCTATGTCCAAATACAAGTCATTCAGAGTTTACACTTGTACAGAATTCATGCATGAATTAGTGAATATCATTCATTACGTACTAACAAGGAATCCTAAGTGCTTTGGTAGATGTATTTGTTTGAACGATATAAAATTGCTGGCATTTGACCATTTTTTACCTACTAAAAAAATTAACCTGACATGATCCATTCTAATATAGGTTCAGACCAAACCAGTGTATATAAACTGCTGTCTCCTGTCTCTACTTTTGCTGTTTTCTTTTAATCAGTTAATACTTTTAACAAAGCGACCTTCTCCTTGCTACTACCCTTTTATATTTCTCAATTATTGATGCTTTTTCTAGTGGTCTTTCCTTTCTCAACTAATTCCCCAAACCTAGCCTCAGAATTACTGGCACAAAGAAGGCTTGGTTGCAAGTACCTCCAGGATGCAATCAGTACTTACTGCTTCAAGTGTTTGATGCATTTTGAGATTTTCATTATTTTAAAAGATTGGTGTTATTGAATACATTTACTGCCCAATAAGGTGCCATAGTTCATTCCTTCTCACACAAGGAAAGCAGAAGGAAAAACGCTACTTTTTGTTCAGTGCTGATAGAGGCCATGCTGTGGGATGTCTTTGTTATGACATGATTTGGCTAAAGCATCTCTGGAGAATAAAATTGACTAATACATATCCTTTGTTATATTCACCTTTTATTCAGTTGAATGTAAATTAATAAATCCCTGTAGTTTTTTAATAGTTTTTTGTCTTTGAATCTTTGTCTCAAAAGAGAAATGGGATGTGTGTTATATTTTGTTAGTTTATTAGAGATGTCAACCATCACTTGGTCTGAAACTCTATAAATTGTGCCATTTGTATCCTTATCCATCTATATTTGTAATTTCCTAGTTTCCAAGGGTATATAATGACTGTTCATATATTCACACTTAACCGTATTTTTGTTATTAATTTACTGTTTTTATTTAAAGGGTATCTGTCAGTAGTAGTTGGCAATGTCAAGTAAATAAAAAAATGAGATCCCTTATTACTTTACTGAATAGTTTGACTATTTACATATGGTTGTGCTGCTCTTTGCAATAATCTGCAATATAGATGTTCTTTTCCCCATTTTACCCATGTGGTGCTAAGGTCAGCCTAAGTTATTTTCTAGGACAGTAATCTAAATCTAGTATAGTTCCATAATTAAACTGGGATCCAACAGACTCCAAAGACCCCAGCCCACCCTTCCTCTATGGCATCTTTCCTAGCTATTTAAAAAGAAATCCTTAAACACCTATGTCACCACAGTGCCTCTCACCATGTATGTACTGTCCTGTACCTTTTTCTATGAGTTTATTTATTTTATTTTTTTTTAATTTTTTAATTTTTTTAATTTTGTTTTATTAGTTGGAGGCTAATTACTTCACAACATTGCAGTGGGTTTTGTCATACATTGACATGAATCAGCCATGGATTTACATGTATTCCCCATCCCGATCCCCCCCCCCACCTCCCTCTCCACCCGACTCCTCAGGGTCTTCCCAGTGCACCAGGCCCGAGCACTTGTCTCATGCATCTCACCTGGGCTGGTGATCTGTTTCACCCTAGATAATATACATGCTGTTCTTTCGAAACATCCCACCCTCGCCTTCTCCCACAGAGTTCAAAAGTCTGTTCTGTATGAGTTTATTTTTTGTGGGTTTTTTTTAAATTTATTTTTAATTGAAGGATAATTGCTTTACAATGTTGTGTTGATTTCTGCTATACAACAACGTGAATCACCCATAAGTATACATATGTCCCCTCCTTCTTGAACCTGCGCCCCTACCCCACTCCAACCCCTCTAGGTTGTCACAGAGCATTGGGCTGAGCTCATTGTGTTACACAGAAACTTCCCACTGGTCTTCTGGTTTACGTGTGGTAGTACATACGTCT
Source organism: Muntiacus reevesi (assembly GCF_963930625.1). Classification (NCBI taxonomy): domain Eukaryota; kingdom Metazoa; phylum Chordata; class Mammalia; order Artiodactyla; family Cervidae; genus Muntiacus; species Muntiacus reevesi. The sequence continues at coordinate 22,769,504 of NC_089271.1, forward strand.
CAATGTTACTCTAATTTGCTCCACCCTCTCCTTCCCCTGCTATGTCCACAAGTCTATTCTCTATGCCCGCATCTCTATTCCTGCACATAAGTTCATTACTATCATTTTACCAGATTCCACATATGTGCATTAATATATGATTTTTTTTCTCTTTTTGACTTACTTCACTCTGTATAACAGGTTCTAGGTTTATCCACCTCAGTTCAACCGAGTCGAATTCATTTCTTTTCATGGCTGAGTAATATTCCATTGTACATATGTACCACATCTTCTTTATCCATTTATCCATTATTTGTCAGTGGCCGTGTAGGTTGCTTTCATGTCCTGGCTATTGTAAATAGTGCTGCAATGAATATTGGGGGGGGTACATGAATATTGGGGGCACATTTTTGAATTATGGTTCTCTCAGAGTATGTGCCCAGTAGTGAGATTGGTGGATCATATGGTTCTCCATAGTGTTTGTATATGAGTTTGTTTTTGATTTACCAAATATTTACTGATGGCCTGCCATGCACCAGGCATAGCCAAGGGTGTCTGTCCTCATGGCACATTCTGGAGGAGACAAAGGCAGTAATTTCAGACAATAACAACTCCTCCTAGAATGGTAAAATGGGGGGAGTGGTTTGGTGCAAGGGGTAGGATGTTCTTTGTAAGGAGGTCACCTGAATGATAAGAAACCCGCCATAGGACAGTGCAGGCAGGTTATTCTCGGCCAAGGGCAAGAGGAAAGAGCCTAGGGCTGGAGCATCTTGCAACTGCTGGGGGACAGGTGTGGCTGGAGGCCCGCCAGTGAGGGGGAGATAATAGGAGATGAAGCTGGAGAGAGAGGCAGGGGCTAGATCTGGGTCAGGAGTGTGAATATTATCCTCGTTACAGCAGGAAGCTCTTCAACACTTTGAATAGGAGAGTGGCGTGATCCGCTTTAAGACTTGTACAATGCTGGCTACTGTTTGGTGAGTGACGCTAGACTGTGTTTGCACCATGGGAGCCTTTAGGAAGGCCTCCCCTACCTAAAGTGTCCAGTTCCTGGAAACAGCCCATGATTTTCTTCCAGAAACATCTCACGCAGGCCTGGAGGAAAATAGTAAAGCCTTGAAAATTGTGTATTAATTAGGGTGAGTGTGAAGAGCATCGCAGCTTTAAGGGGTGACTGGGCTCACCAACCTCATTCTTGTCTCTCCATGGTGCCTGTTGCAGGCTCTGCTAAACAGCTGCTGAGGACCTAAAGACCTAGTGTGACAGTAATTAAATTTGTAAGTTGTATTGCCTCACACTTATAATAGGGATGGAGATCAAGAGTTGTGTTCGTATATGAATTTTTGCTAGATAGTAATAATCAGTGCTAGAAACTTAACTGCATTGATTCCAAGTGCCCTGCTGTTCGTAAGTGTCAAAAATAAGACCTTTTGATTTTTGTTTTCTTTTGATACTGTTGAAATATGTTATTGACTTCAGAAAAATTAAATATACCTTTCACTTAAATATTATATCTTTTGAACTTTTGAATGTGAGGGTTGAAATTTCTGATGAGCAAAGAATTGTGTGTGGGATTGTTTTTAATTACTATTTAGAAAAAATACATTAATGACTTCTGGTGATAGTAGAAAATGCTAACTCCTTTGAAAACCTGGCTGTGTTGCTAGATCCACATTTGCTTTTCTGTGTTTTTGTGAACAACTGATCAAATTAGATTCGTCACTCTTGGCTTGTGGTGATTTGAAATTGAAATGGAATATATTAAAGCAGCCAACCACACTGATTACATTGCAAGCCTCATTTAATTTCATACATTCACACATTACAGTGAAAGGCGGCTTTTTTTAATGCATGATTGTGACTGTACCTTGAGCAACTCCAAAGGTCATCTGTAATGGGTGCATAATTTGTTCGTGTTAGATATCTGATTTATGGTAGGTGTTCCTCAGCTTGATTCGTACGAGTTGTAAATATGGCGAGCATCACAGTCAAATCTGTAAGAAGTTCAGCCTGTCATATTCAGCAGTATTGTCTTATCCTTCATTGGTCAGAAGACCACAGTAAATCACAGAATAGCTGTCATCCTCAACTAGAGCAAGTACCAGAACTGCGCCCCTATCTCACAGGGGTTAAATGAGCTATTCTTCTTAAGAGGGCGGGCTGGCCCAGGTGAAGGTGATCAGAGTATTACCAGCTCAGCTCATGGCACTTCCTCACTTAGCTACTTCAGTCTTAGTCCCTTCAAAAGACTGTGAAAGCACCTTTTCAGTTTCATAAGAGCAAGAACATTTGTGAGTGCTCTTTTTTTCTCTTTTCTTTTCTATCAGTTTTACTAACTTCATTTAGTCTGCGCCTTCCTGTGTGACAATCACTAAGGGGAGACCTCCCTCTAAGAGATCCAGAGCATGATTAGTACCCAGTCTCTGTCCTCAGGAAGAGCACAAGCAGTTTGTCCCACTGTAGTTGTTAGAACAAGAAATGGCGTTAACCCTGTCAGCGTCTCAGCAGCACAACTGGCCCCAGGCAGCCGCCGTTGTCCCTTACATGGTCGCATGTGGGGTTAGCACTGCACGGGGAGAAAAACCTGGGGTGTGCTTTATGGGACCTCAGCTGCTTTGTTTGAGAACTTAGCTGTGAAGTTGCCTTTTATTTTGTTTACGATGGTAGATACTCGTTTTGATCTTATGTTCCTTACAGTTTAGTGTTTGCTCAGGATTCGTAGATTTGTTTTTCTTGGCATTGATCAACCAGTTTGTTATTTTCAGCTTTCAATAGCAAAAGGCACCTAAACCATTTTTAAAGCTTTATTATTGAAAGTCCTCAATGGAGGAGGGTGTGGAGAAAAGGGAACCCTCTTACACTGTTGGTGGGAATGCAAACTAGTACAGTCGCTATGGAGAACAGTGTGGAGATTTCTTAAAAAACTGGAAATAGAACTGCCCTATGACCCAGCAATCCCACTTCTGGGCATACACACCGAGGAAACCAGATCTGAAAGAGACACGTGCACCCCAGTGTTCATCGCAGCACTGTTTATAATAGCCAGGACATGGAAGCAATGTAGAAAACAAATATTTTCTAAAACCCCTATTGGAAGAATTACTTTTAAAAACTTTCCTTTTCACCTCTCATATTTGAGGGGTGTGGGATAGTTAAATTCTATTTGCTTGGCTAATTTTAATCATGCAAAGCAGTCTTATCAACTATAGTCACCATGTTTTACATCAGATCCTCAGACTTTATTCACCTTATAGTTGAAAGTTTGTACCCTTTGACTAATCTCTCCCTATTTCCCCTAACCCCTGACAATGACTTTTCTACTGTCTGTTTCTGAGTTTTGACTTTTTTTTTTTTTCAAGATTCCACTTATAAATGATACTGAGCAATATTTGTTTTTCTCTGGCTTATTTCATTTAGCATAATGCCTGCAAGTTCTCTCCATGTTGTTGCAAATGGCAGGATTTCCTTCTTTTTCATGGCTAAATAATATACACACCACATTTTCTTTATCCATTCATCTGTTGATGGACACTCAGATTGTTTCCATATCTTGGCTATTGTGAATAATAAAAGTTTTTATAAATATAACTCAAGATTTCCTCAGAAAGTAATTCCATTTTAGAAACAAAATAGATATTTTGGACTAGTGTAGGGAAAAGAGAAAATTGAAGAGTGATTTTAAAAGAGCAATGTTCCCAATCTGCATTCTATGTAATTCCAGTCCAGTATATTCCTGGGTTCCTTAACCACAGAATTTTCAAAACTGCCCTGATTCTGCCTCTGAATCCGTTCTGCAGCTTGCCAGCCCATTTTCACCTGCTGTGCCTTCATTCAGGCAAGCCTCTAAGCAGAATTCCTAGACAATTTTTTTTTAAAGAAAATTTTGTGAGAATTTTTTTCAATTGAAATATAGTTTATAAGAGTATATTAGTTTCAAGTGTACTACATAGTGATTTGACATTTTCATACATAATGAAATAATTACCATAAATTCTCTATCCCCATACAAAGTTATTACAATGTTATTGATATTTTTTATGCTGTATGTTATATCCCTGTGGCTTATTTATGTTATAACTGGAGGTTTTTACTGGAGGTTTGTTAATCTCTTTCACCACCACTACCACCCCACTCCACCCCCCACCCCCACTGAGACAAATCTTTATTGGTCTTTCTGCTTGTAGACCTGTTGCATATGGCTTCATTATACTTCAATATACTTCATTCATAATCTTATATTGATTATACAGTTAAATAATGTATTAGCTTAAATGAAACATTCATAAAACTTACCTCCCCTGTTTTATTTTAGTTTATTTTTATCATGGCTACTAGAAAATTTTAAATGACATATGTGGCTTACATTACATTTCTACTGGACTGCAACTGCATCTAAACCTTTGATTCATCTTCTGCATTGCTGCTTTCCTGAGCTTCCCTGGTGGCTCAGATGGTAAAGAATCAGCCTGAATGAAATGCAGGAGACCCAGGTTTGATCCCTGGGTCAGGAAGATCCCCGGAGAAGGAAATGGCTACCTACTTCAGTATTCTTGCCTGGAGAATCCCATGGACAGAAGAGCCTGGTGGGCTACAGACCATGGGATCGCAGAGAGTTGGACATGACTGAGCGACTAACACACTGAATTGCTTCCAGAATATCTTGCTGAAAAACAAACTCACTAAACTAAAAATCCTTTGAAGTCTTTTGAGATAAGAAGTAACTTACCAGGCCTTAGCTTAGCCCACTAGTCCTTCCCTAAAGGCCTTCACTTTCAAAAACTTTTGAAATACTGTGCTGTCCAAACAAAGTGTTTAGCTAGATTCATGTGGTAGCTTGGCAGCTTTCTAATCTAATGACTGCCATCTCTGTAGCACCTCTATCTTCAAATATTCAATAGTTATTAGACAGTTGCTACATAGTACCTAGATTTAAGTAGAGTAGGATATAGTAGAAAGTGCCTTGCATCAGTTCTTCATTAGTACTAAATTTAAAAGTTCAATATAAACTCTTGAAGGACAGCTATTACTGCTGTTGATAATCCTCTGCTGGGCAATGTACCTTGTGCTGGTGGACCAAAGTGTGTGAGTGGGTGCTCCCAGGGGACAGAGGTGGTACAAGGACCCAGCCTTCACTTGCAGATATTGATGGGTGAACGTTCACTACTGAGAAAAGAAACCCCAATGTGTTGACCATGCCAGAAAGATTAGATGAAAAGCTACAAAACAAAATCTGAAAGATCAATGCTTATGAGATCATCTTTCTTTGAGAGAAAAAATAAATAGAAGGATGTTGGATAAAATGGCAGAACAAAAAAATGGGTCCTAAGATGATCATGTAAAAGTGGAACACCTATTCCATGAGTACTCTGACGATTTGGAATATTTCTTATTTGTCCCAGTATAAGTCTAGGATGGCCGACAAACTAAGAGAACCATATCTGAGGTATTTGCCAAGAGAGAGGTTTGTTAGGCTGTGCTCTAACTGGCACAATTGATATGTATGTAATGCCATGACAGCCACAACCTAGAAAGAACTAAAGTTATTTTCTAGTACTGACATACCGCTTTTACTTTGGCTTTGATAGTTAGAGATTTGATTTCTTTCTATCACTGTGTTGCTTTCCTTCCTCAGGGGACCATAGTATTTTGCATGTGCAGAGAAAGATATCTTCAACTTCCTAATGGTGTGATAGCACTGCGCTTTTAGAGGAGATGTACTTGCTAAACGCTTGCTGTTAGTTACTGCTTCTGTAACCTTGTGATTGGGCATCCATAAAGATGCGTTTTTTTTGCACAACTTCTTTCCTCACGCAACAAAACTATAACCTCGGAAATGTTGGTCTGCGATTCTCTCAGTTTCGTTTCTGCTCTCCTCCTTGATCTTCTTTGGCTGGTGCCCCTTCTGTGTCCAGAACTCTCCTGCCACTGCCTTCCTCCCAACCTCTAAAATATGGTGAAACCTCTCTCTTTGCACTTCTCACAAAAGTAAAAAGCCTTAATTTGTGATGTGATTTATTGCTCGTTGCATTTTCAAACTTGACTTGCTTTATTTTATCTTAAAGGAATGTCAGCATAACCAGGCCATGGGTTACTTTTAGAGATAAGATACTTTCCTATTGTTCCTAAAGTCATACATACACAAAACTGCCCTTAAGGCCAACTCTGAAAGCAAACCTGACTTATTTCCTCTTAGAGTGCCCGGGAAGAGTGAGAAGGGTCTCTTTTATGCTTGCTCTCCTCCCCAAATAAGCAGAATTCACCAGTTCTTATGGGGGCTCCTGCCAGCCAGCCACCCCCAGAACCAGAGACAAGTTTTACCTAAGCATGGCTGACTCTCCAGCAGTGGTTCTCCACCTCAAATGCCCAATAAATCCTAACCTGGGAGCTTTAAAAAAAAAAAAAAAAGCCAGGCCACACCCCAGACTATTTAAATCAAACTGTGGGTGGCACCTAATCATCAGTATATGTCAATGCCAGCATGCAGCAGTAGTTAAAAACCACTGCTCTAAAAGTCTTTCCCACTTTCATGCTCTCAAAGCTTGTTCCTAGACTTAGTCCTTGAGACTATGAGGACGCCATAGGGGTTCCATAGGGAAAGAGCATCATATTGTTTTTCTGGACAAACCATAATGCCACCACCCACTGACAGCTGTCATTTATTGATCAGTTATGTGTCACACACTCTATGTCTGTATGTATGTTATCTTTATGTTTTTACATCTTTATATATATTATATTTACTTTTTGCACTTTGCTATATTTTACTGTGTTTAATTTTAGCTACAAAATGTGTCTTATTACCATTTCACAGAGAGGAAAGGGAAATGTTATAGAGGATAGATGATATGGTCAAAATCACACAACTAGTAAATGAGGGGAAACAGCTGATGATAATGTTGATCACATGTTAGATCAAGAACAAAGAAGAGAAAAACTAGGGGAAAAAAGTTTGACCGTGTACTAATTACTATCAGTTACACCAACAGTTTACCGTTTGTACCTAATTACACTATAATACAATAATGATTATGATTGTAAATACCATTAAACAGATATCCTATTAGGCAAATTTTGATTACAGAACAGCTCGAGTCTTTGTTATAAATAGGTGTGAAATGAATAGCTAATAATCATAGCTAATATTGTATCGATTATTTACTATCCACTAGGCATCACAGTAAGTACTTTATGTGCATTTCATTTAAACTTAAAAAAAAACAAAACTCAGATCTGTATTATGATATTCCCAGTTTTGTTCAGATATAATTGACAAATAGCATTGTATAAGTTTGAGGTGTATCACATAATAGTTTGGACTTCCTTGTGGCTCAGCTTGTAAAGAATCTGCCTGCAATGCTGGAGACCTGGGTTCAGTCCCTGGGTTGGGAAGATCCCCTGGAGAAGGGAAAGGCTACCCACTCCAGTATTCTGGCCTGGAGAATTCCATGGACTGTATAGTCCATGGAGTTGCAAAGAGTTGGACACAACTGAGCGACTTTCACTTTAACATAATGATTTAATATATGTATACATTGTGAAATGATTACCACAGTTAGTTTAGTTAACACCCATCACCTCACATGGTTATAGTGTTTTTTCTTGTAATTGGAACTCTTAAGATCCACACTTCTGGCAACTTTCAAATACACCATGGAGTACTATACTGAAGGAGAGGAAGCTGAGGTTAGGAGAAATTGAGTAGCTGACCGGCTAAATGGCACATCCAGCTCTTCCACCCACATCTGTGGGACTCAGAGGTCATCGTCTCCAGGCCTTCACTCTTTCATCTTCTTGTTTACTATACTATAAATAAATACAGTGGTTCATGTATACACAGCCTTTATACTTATCACTAATGTGAAGTGGTTCTCTATTGGAAACTTATAACGTGACTTGTGAGATGGGTATAATTATTTTACAAGTCTATAAGAGTTTCCATGTCTGCTGTTAATAGTTTTAATTTTCAATATATGTAATGGTAACTTCATAAAATCTTACTGCTAGGTAAGAGCAATCCCTATTTATTCTCTTCGCCATTCAGTCATTTAAAACCAACCTGTCCTCTTAGTTTAAAAAGTAATGACTTCCAGAGTCATCTTAATTCTTAAATTGTGTGTATCATTAAGGAATTGTAGAATCTGTCCATATTTTGAAATAATCATTTTGTATTAAAAGAGGAGAGTGAAAAAGCTGAAACTCAACACTAAAAAACTAAGATCATGGCATCCGGCAAATAGAGGGGGAAAGAGTGGAAGGGGTGACAAATTTTATTTTCTTGGGCTCCAGAATCACTGCAGATGGTGACTGCAGCCTTGAAATTAAAGGACACTTGCTCCTTGGAGTAAAAGCTATGACAAACCTCGACAGTGTATTAAAAAGCAGAGACATCAAAGGTCCATATAGTCAAAGCTATGGTATTTCCAGTAGTCATGTATGGATGTGAGAGCTGGACAACAAAAAAGGCTGAGTGCCAAAGAATTGATGCCTTCGAACTGTGGTGTTGGAGAAGACTTTTGAGGGTCCCTTGGACTGCAAGGAGATCCAGCCAGTCCATCCTAAAGGAAATCAACCCTGAATATTCATTCATTGGAGGGACTGATGCTGAAACTGAAGCTCCAATACTTTGGCCACCTGATGTGAAGAGCCGACTCACTGTAAAAGACCCTGATGCTGGGAAAGACTGAAGGCAAAAGGAGAAGGGGACAGCAGAGGACAAGATGGACTTGAATTTGAGCAAACTCCAGGAGATGGTGGAGGACAGAAGAACCTGGCATGCTCCAGTCCATGGGGTCACAAAGAGCTGTATATGACTTAGCGACTGAACAACAACATTAAAAGTGGATCCAAAACATGCACATAGAAAGACTTATTTAATCAGAAATATTTGAGTGAAATGTTTCAGGTGGGAAGCATTCAGTTCAAAAAACAATTTCTCAACCTAGAGAACCCTAACAAAATATCAGCACATTAAAATATGCTAAGAAACTAAATGGCATGTCCTATTCCAATTCATGTTGATGGAAAAAGAAGCACCTTGCCTCAACCCTGTTTCATTCTGGTCACACAGGGTGGGAGGTGGTATTCTGAAAACATTCCTTGCCTCATCTTTGTTAAACTCCTCTTCTAGGGATTATAGCTGGTGGAGAACTATACAGGCTTTGGACTCAGAAAACATGGGTTCCCATTGTTATGTCTCTGTTAACTCCCCAACAGATTGCCATGTTGTGAGTTTTCTAACATTCCTCAAAGAGATGTTGCTGAATGAGGAATAACTTAGTAATGCTTCAGTAATGGCTGTCCCTTATAGAGCTAGTATGTAGACTAAGATTCTGTCATACATAGCTGAAATCGAGTAATAGTGACAAGTTTATAATAATACAGAACTCTTATTCGTAATCATATAAGTAATCTATAGAACCTTTTAAAAATTCCTTAAAAAGAAAGGTAGTGTCTCATGTCAGCAAAATCCCATCTGGAACCATTTAGAAAATGTTTCACCTAGTTTTTCCTCCAACCTAATAACTCCCTGCCAGTCACTTTTTGATGGTACAGAACTCATTTTCACATCACTAAAATTCTCATGACCTAAAACATTTGATGTTTGAAGGAGGTTTTGCTGCTGTTCCTCTTGGGGTGTGCCCTAATTGCTAATTGAATCATGCTCATTCTGCATTATGATCTAATGGAGAGATTGTAAAGTCAAGCCCCTTCAAAAGGATCAAATGTCAAGGTGCCTGCTCAAGGGATGTATGTGTTGACTGGTGGGAGCTAGGGAGTACATGCCCCACCTAGAGGTGTTTTAATATTTTTTAATTTTTAAAAAATACTTTCAAATATTGAACATGATCAGCTAGACAGAACAAACCTGAGTAGATTCTACTGAAGATCCAGCAGTTCACAGAGCCTCAGCTACTCAGTCTTGTGATAATCAATCTTACCCCCAAGTTTGGAATAGTTATATGCCACTTCATACTTGTTAGTAAGTTCAATATAAGATTTGAATATACCAGGAAGGTCACAAAATCAATTATAGTTATTAGGGCTCATATTTAGAAGTATTTTAATACAAACAACTGAAGGACTATTTTCTACCCAAATTCTGATGTTCTTACATATATCCTAAAGTTCTTGAATTATATAAAATGCCTTCTTGGCATTTGTGCATCTTATTAGCTTACTGCCTTGCACATAATAGACACAAAAGAAATGTTGAAATTAGGTAGTGGTCACACCAGATAAATCCTTCAGACTTTTCACAACATGTTATTATGAAATCTGTAACTCTAATTTATGGACAGTATTAATACTATGCATTTTGAAAGACACTTTTTCTCAGTCATTTTCACCCTGAGTAATTCTGTAATTCCTCAGAGTTTCTAAGGGCCAAAGGCTGTGATTAAAGGGTCGTAATACCCTCAGCAGTTAATGCATCAATAAAAGAACTTAACATTTGTGGCTTCCCTAGACCAGGTGCCTGTTCTGTGCCACACATAGTGTGGACCCTCCTGATGCTGCTTCTATGAGTCATTCTTGTTATTTCACTTGTTGCAAATACTCAGCCTTGGGGTGATTTCCATGTGGATAGTAACAGATCTTTCTGCTTCTAAATTAAATTCTGTGCTGCTGGTAACATCTGCTACCAGCACCGTCTCCAAAACCACCGCTAAGGCCATCAGTGCATCGATTGGAATAATTGAATAAACCTAGGTAACCTGGTAATGTGTCCACCGTATTAGGTTGCTCTAGGAAAAGAAGAGTTCAATTCCTTCAAATTCTCAGTGGAGAGTATGTGCCCCCACCGACCAATCTGCTTGGATATCAGACACTTCGATATCAGTGTACACTGTGTACAGAAGCTGTTTGTACTAGAATTGTATACACAAAGTACATAAACTAAAAGCCTGCTCGTTATTGGAAAACACTAACATATGCTGATGTCAAGGCAAGCTTGGTAAATGGAAGATCAATATGTTTTCTTTCCAAAGTTAAACTTCTGATTTCCCCTCAGTCTCTCCACTCCAGCTGTAATCATGCTTTCCAGCTCAGATGTGGCTTCTTTCATGGAAACTACCTTTGGCCCTCTGAGTAGAGTTAGGTGCTCACCTCCTCACATAGCCTCTCACACTTTAGAGACTTTGTCATGTCTGCTTTTTCCCAGGCACCTGTCTTCCTCTTTAATGTGAGTTCCTCAGAGCCAGGGCCAGGTACTGTTGTTTCCATCGTTGTATCCCTGAGCACAGTGCCCAGCCATGTCTGATGGTGGACATTCCCTGTGTGCCTGACAGTGAATGAATGAATGAATGAAACGATATGGCTGCATGACCTTAATACCCTCACTCCTTCCCATCCTGGTTCTCAGAAAGTCAGGAAGTCAGGTTGAAAGAGTTCAAATGTGTCATGGACGTTAGGGTCTGTACTTTGACAGTTTGTGGAGGAAAGAAAAGGTGAGCAGCCAACCAAATCCTTTCATTAAAAATAGCACAAAGACTGGTTCCAAGGGAAAGTTTTCTTTTTCCTCTGTATGCTTTTGTACTTTCTCCCCATCATTTCCAAAATTAAATCTGGAACCCTTTCCTTAAGTGTTTCTGGTTCTTAGCAGAAACAAAGATACCAAAGAAGAGTCCTCTTTGCTCTTTCCTCAATGTTCTTCCCTCCAGTTGACAATTCAAATGAAGCAAGTTTCTGAAACTATCTAATACAGTTTATCTACTTGCATGGTGACTCAGACGGTAAAGAATCTGCCTATGATACAGGAGAACCGGGTTTGATCCCTGAGTTGGGAAGATCCCCTAGAGAAAGGAATGGCAACCTACTCCAGTATTCTTTCCTGGAGAATTCTGTGGACAGAGGAGCCTGATGGGCTATAGTCCATGGGGTTGCAAAGAGTTAGACACAACTGAGCAGCTAACACTTTCACGTACATAAAAGATGATGCTGTTAAAGTGCTGAACTCAGCATGCCAGCAGATTTGGAACACTCAGCATTTGGCCACAGGACTGGAAAAGGTTAGTTTTCATTCCAGTCCCAAAGAAGGGCAATGCCAAAGAATGTTTGAACTTATTGCACAGTTGCATTCATTTCACATGCTAGCAAGGTGATGCTCAAAATCCTTCAAGCTAGGCTTCCACAATACATGAACCGAGAACTTCCAGAAGTTCAAGCTGGATTTAGAAAAGACAGAGGAACCAGAGATCAAATTGCTAACATCCCTTGGATCATAGAAAAAACAAGAGAATTCCAGAAAAAAAAAATCTACTTCTACTTAATTGACTATGCTAAAGCCTTTGACTGTGTGAATCTTAACAAACTGGAAAATTCTTAAAGAGATGAGAATAACATACCACCTTATCTGCCTCCTGAGAAACCTGTATGCAGGTCAGGAAGTAATAGAAGCGGACATGGAACAACAGACTGGTTCCAAATTGGGAAAGGAGTACATCAAGGCTGTATATTGTCACCTTGCTTATTTAACATATATGCAGAGTACATCTTGTGAAATGCCAGGCTGGATGACTCACAAGCTGGAATCAAGATTATGGGGAGAAATATCAACAGCCTCAGATATGCAGATGACACCACTCTAATGGTGAGGAACTAAAGAGCCTTTTGATGAAGGTGAGGAGGAGAGTAAAATAAAGCTGGCTTAAAGCTCAACATTCAGAAAACTAAGATCATGGCATCCAGTCCCATCCCTTCATGACAAATAGATGGGGAAATGATGAAGATAGTGACAGACTTTATTTTTCTTTGGCTCCAAAATCACTGTGGATGGTGACTGCAGCCTTGAAATTAAGGGACGCTTGCTTCTTGAAATAAAAGCTATGAGAAACCCAGACAGCATATTAAAAAGCAGGAACATTACTTTGCCAACAAAGTCTTTATATCAAAGCTATGGTTTTTCCAGTAGTCATGTATGGATGTGAGAACTGGACAACAAAAAAGGCTGAGTGCTGAAGAATTGATGCCTTTTAACTGTAGTGTTGGAGAAGATTCTTGAGAGTTCCTTGGACAGCAAGGAGATCAAACCAATCAATCCTAAAGGAAATCAATCCTGAATATTCATTGGAAGGACTGATGCTGCAGCTGAAGATGAAGCTCCAATACTTTGGCCACCTGATGTGAAGAGCCAACTCATTGGAAAAGATGCTGGGAATCATTGAGGGCAGAAGGAGAAGAGGGAGACAGAGGATGATGGTTGGATGACATCATCGACTCAATGTACATGAATTTGAGCAAACTCTGGGAGATAGTGAAGGACAGGGAAGCCTGGCGTGCTGTGGTCCATGGGTCACTAAGAGCTAGACACAATTCAGCGACTGAACAACAACAAATACAGCTTAAAGACCACAAAAGCCCCATATTTAGTAATGTCTAACTAAAGTGTATCTGAATAATTTAAATAGCATTTTAAAATTTGTAATTGTAGAATACTTAACTCCACATACTTCTCATTTGAAAAACGAGTAACTCTGCTTTAACCTTTGTTCTTCGAGTTTGGAAAACATTTTGGTTCAACTTCCTGGACTGTAAGCCTTGAGTCCTAACCTTGTCTGGTAATGAAACATCATTTTTTCCCGTGCCTCTTAATGCAAAGTCTCTTCATGTTCCTCAGCAGACAGCTGCTCTAAATGTACTAGAAGTATAGTCTCATTTTCTAGAGAGGGAAATAGGAAAAACACCACTGCTGCCACCCCACCCCTGTCATCCAAAAGGAAGTTCATCAGAGAACTCCACTTGAGTCCACCTGCCTCTCCGGTCTGTTGATGTTTTTTACCCTTTGGCTTTATCAAGCTCTTTTTTTTTTTAAGATTATGAAAAATGCTTAATGTTATGAAAGTTACTTGAATGGCTTTGAAGTCACAGTTACAAAATATGTTTTAAAGGCACAGCACTAATCTGAGTGAGTGGAAGAGCAGCTAGATCACGTGGCAGTCTGGCAACCATCATTTCTTCACTCCTGCCCAGTTTTTCCTAAGCAAACACTTAAGGCACTCCTCAGCAGTAGTATATGAAGGATGGTCTCCAAAAAGAGATTGGCAGCTTTAATTTGCTTGATATGTGCAATCATAGTCCGTGTTAAATTCAAAATGCTTGTCCAATCAAGGATTCAATATAGAAAAGAGGCAGTAACAAGCATGCTGCACGCTGTAATAAAGAAATCTGTTGATTGAAAACAGTTTGTATATTTTGGAAATGATAGGGAATGTAATTGGTAAGAAAGAAAAGGATAGGGCTTCATAAATAATGGGAAGTAGAACATATTTTTTACTGATAATACTAACTTGATTTAATAACATTTTGGTGTTGGATTTTTGTATGCCAGAAGATAAGAAAGGTGGATCCTTTCTTGTTACTCTTAATAAATGTCATGATTCCTGGAGTGACCTTTTTTATTTTTATATTTTTTCATGGAGAACCACTGTAACAGGTTGAATCTGTGGCAGCAGTGGGTGGTGGATGGGCTCTGGTTCTTTAAGAACTCTCTCAGGATATCTTTCTTTCTTTTTTCCATTTATTTTAAGATGTAATTTATTTTAAATTACAAAGTGCTAGATGAATGTATTTTTGTGGCAAAAGATCCCAACAGTAGATAAGTATACAGAGTGAAGCATAATGGTCCCCCATCCTTTGCCCCACCTCAGCTCCCCTCCCTGAGGTTACCACACTGGTTTCAAGGGCATCTTTCTAGCATCTTCGTACATATATACTTGGATAGAGATTCATATGCAGATCATTTGAGGGGCAGTCATGTTAAGAAACTGAATTTTGCTGTTTATGTCATCTTCAAGCTATTTTATGCACAGATACAAATATATGTACAAAGTCACAGCCTGGAGGGCTGATAGTCGCAGCTCTGCACTAGAAACGTGAAGTTGATATTAACAACAGCAGCCATGTCTTGGGTGGTTAGAGGGGACCCACTTCACCAGGCTGCATCCCAGGTCATCAGCATCTCTCTTGGGGCTCCCTCATTCAAGTGGCTGTTATCCAGCTTCTCTCTCTATGAGGAATAAAACCTTCAACAACTTGAACTTCAACCTCAACTATTTACCCATAACACTACATTTACCTGTCTCCTGTTAAGATTTATATTTTCTCCTATTGTTTTTAGTTCCTTTCCCTATTAATTTAAAATCAAGTATTTGGTCAAAGAAATATCCATTGTGTTGATAAGTTCTTTTGGCTTGGGACTGCATTTTTCCTCTACAAGCATTGAACAGTGTAGCGCTTTCAATTCTAAGTTCACTGAGCTTCCCCTTCTATTCACTGTCGTTAAACATGTAGCGAACATCTCTCTGTCAAGCCATCTCTGTTCAAAGACACAGATAAGGTAGCCTCCTTATTCTCTAAGAATCCATAATCTAATGGTGGGAGGAAACCTGCATAGAACAGGGGTTCTCAATTCTGCTGAGGTGGCCAAACGATTTCTATCCACTTACAGCCTAGTGTGCTGAAGATGAAGAGAGGAAGACTGGAACAATGTGAAATCAAGGGTGAGAAAACAGCTGTGTGCCTTCCACCCCCACCCCCACCCCCAAAGCTCTCACGACAGTTTATCCTGCAGGGAAGAGGTGAACCAGAATGCTATGAGTATGCTCCCCCTGTGTAATGTATCCTGTTGAACATATGAAAAAGATGAAATCTTAAGTGGAAAAGGGTGAGAAACAGTAGTTTAAAAATACATGTATGGTATCTTCAGTCCAGGCCTTTTTAAAAAAAATTTTTTTTTTTAATTTTTTTCCCAATTATTTTTATTAGTTGGAGGCTAATTACTTTACAGTATTGTAGTGGTTTTTGCCATACATTGACATGAATCAGCCATGGATTTACATGTGTTCCCCATCCTGAACCCCCCTCCCACCTCCCTCCCCATCCCATCCCTCTGGGTCATCCCAGTGCACCAGCCCTGAGCACTTGTCTTATGCATCCAACCTGGACTGGCGATCTGTTTCACACCTGATAATATACATGTTTTGATGCTATTCTCTCAGATCAAGAATCTTTTAAAAGACCATTTTGAGATGTTTCATTTCGTTAAAACTATTTTTAGTTAAAGCCACTTAACTGGGCAAACAGAAACTTGACGGTGTTACCCTGTGGGTAAAGCGGACCAGCCTGTAATGGCCCCTCTCTCAAACCCTTGCCCATGAAAGAGGATCAGACAGACAAAGGCAAGATGTCTAGCCACTCATGCAGCATCTGAAACTCAGACCAAGCAAAGTGCAGTCTCTGTTCACCCAAACAGTAAATATGAAGGTCTTTGTTTTAGATTTTTGAAAATAAAAATAGAAGTATCCTTACCACAGCCAATAGAACACCCACATTTTGGGTGCCATAGGCATGCAAACCCACGTATGCATTGGCTAGCCCAAGAGGTTTGTGACCATTGGTAGACATCCTGTGGCTTCAGCACATACCTTTTCTGGTCCTCAGAGCTCAGTGTTGTGCCCTTTCCACTGTGTGATGCCCCACAGCTGGGAGGAGGGTGTCGGTCTGCTCTGAACCCTCTACAGCTAAGTATACTTTGTAATGCACGGGTCACTTAAACTCAGACTGTCATGCTTGTGGGCCTCGAGGAAGTAAAACTAGGGTACCCATCTTTCACCTGCTGCTCATCCAAACTTTCAGAGTATTGACTTGATATGCAAAATGCTCTCCTACCAGAGTGTATTCATACTGGTGGTTTTATTATGTCCAGTGAAATGCAGCAGTGGTGACATGTTCACTGTAGGATGTTCACCCTGCCCTTAGTGTTACCTAACTACTCTGATTCATGGACCAAGGTATTATTCAAGATTTGAAAGGTAAATGAAAGGATTTCATGAAAAAAAAAGAAAGCCTATCATGTAGGCAATACTTTCAAAATATAATTTTTTAAACCTACTAGAATCTTCAAAGTGTGCTGAAGATGAAATATTCAGAACTTAGAGAAAATTATGAGCTGATATCAGGTTTCCAACAAGATTTCTAATGGTGGTGAATTTTCTGACTTTGGAAAGGACCCTCCCTCCTTGCAAAGTTCTATTGCAAGTCCTGAACTGGCGTACATGTCCATAGCTTAGCCCAGATGCCTTCCTTTCCACTCCCCTCTTTGCTCTCACCTGTTTTTAAGTACCCGCTCTTGTTGGACCACCACTGTCCCTGGTGTTTTAGTGGAGATCCCTATCAGGAACCATACTGGACCGAAAGGGAAGTTTATTATGAGGGTCCAGAGACTCTCAGACCCAAGGCCCAAAAATCTGGTCCAGAGCCTGGGTGGCCACCTCCTGGTCCCCACCTCCCATCTCAGTTCCCCTCTTGCATGTCAGCTCAGTCCCTTTCTCTCATGAGTTGGAGTGACTTTCTGTTAGTCTTTCCTGAAAAGCCAAAGAATCTATGAAAACAAGTAGACTTCCAGGATTAGTACCATTTCCTCGAAAAAACACTTGGCTTGTCTGTTGACAGCTGGCATAGTTGACAAGATTCTTGGTTCCTAGTCCTTTTTCCTTCCACCATCCGGTTCTGGCTTGGATATTCGAGAAGGGACCCTAGACAGAGAAACTTGGACTTGGCCTGAGGAAGATATAGATGAGGTCTGCCCGTGGATCTGGTGGAGTCTTTAATCATAACAAGAAACTTTTTCCAAGTTTTATAGCTGGTTCCAAGCCTTCTGAGTTGACCCTGCTGGCCTCAGGCTGTATGCACCCTCATATGCCCTTCAGTGTCCTATCTTGGCCTTTGTCCCAACACATCTGGAGGGTCTTACCTTTCTCTGGAGTTCTATGAAGAATGTAGAACCTGTGGTAACTTGCTCCATCTCCAACCTCTTCCATTTACCCTAAATATGTTTATCCACCAAATCGGAAGGCAAGCTCTCCCCTCTAGTTATTCTGAACTGGCTTCTCCATGATCTCACAGTCAGGAGTCCTCCCTTGGGGCTACCATCTTTCTTTGGGGACCATGTGCATTGTATTAACTTCTGTCACCGACCCAAAGCAAACTTATATGTCCAGTTTTCCTAAACAGACCCACCTTCCCCCCAATAAGTTAGTGTTTCCTCTTCTTAGAGATACCTCTAGTTCTTAGCCCATTTCAGAGCAGAGATATAATGAATTCAGGGTTTGAGCCCATTTCAGAGCAGAGATATAATGAATTCAGGGTTTGAATTATTTTTTCTAGCCCCAGATTCTCTTGAGTAGCTCACTGTTCGTCTCATTAAGGTTTTCTTTTTTCCCATTAAATCCCTACCCACCCAGGAAAGTGAGGATTTCTTTTTCTTTTTTTTTTTTTTAAGGAAAATCACCACTTAACAGTTGAATGACGAGAGAAATTCTCACCCCACAGAGGAGTCTTAGTATTTATTGGGCATGTGTGAAGAGTGAATCTGTCTTACTTAACAGAGGTTAAGGTTATCCTTTGTGAGTGCACTTAGGACAGTGGTTCCAAACCAGGTATGATTTTTGCCTTCCAGGGGATATTTGGCAAAATATGGAGTAATGTTTGATTGTCATAACTCTGGGGAAAGGCGCTAAGGGCATCTAGTGGTTAGAGGACATGGATGCTGTTGAACATCTAAAGTAGACACAGGATGGCTGCTATGGCAAGGAACTATCAGTCCACAATTTCAGTAGGTTAAGAAACCCTAACTGAGGGCTAGTAAAACTCTAGATAGTATTTTGTCAAGTCAGAGGCCACTAGGAGAAGGAAACACAATGATGATTTTCTGGGCATGATGACAGCAGCCTCGGTCTTTGAGTCAGTGATTTTATAGAAAGACAACTGTGCTGTCTTGCTGTGGAACAGTGGTTTTTAGATTTGGGGTCTGGTGACTCCTTTACATGCTTAAAAAGTATTGGGGTTCCTAAATTCACTTTAAACTAACAATAATAAACTCTTTACATGTCAACACAGAAACTTATGTTATAAAAATAACTGAACCCCCCCCCAAAAGAAAAAAAATTGTGAGAAGAGCAGCATTTTAAATGTTGGCAAATCTGTTTAGTATCTGGCTTAATAGAAAACAGCTGAATTCAAATATCTGTTTGTACATTCGGTCTGTGGGAACATCATGTCACCGTTGGAAACCCCACTGTAGGCTCAGAGTAAGAGTGAAGAAGACAAATAAGGTCTGAATATAACTTTGAAAAAATTTGACCTCAAGGACCCCTGAAAGGGGTCCCTACACCTGCTGCCCCCAGAAGTCCCTGGCCCACACTTTAAAGAACAGTTGCTCTAGACAAGGGTTCTATGACCCTGAATGGGAAAAAAGTGACATCTTTACTTTCACTAACCTCTGACTAGAGTTTAGCCCTCCCTTCAAGTATGCATAGAGGCCTCAAACAGTGGTAGTAGTAGAATCTATGATTTTGTCACCAGTAGAAGTCAAGGATATTTTTGGATGACATTACAGTTGCTGCAATTACCTAAAATATAACTTTTACTCATCATCGCTTTGAGATTGCGGTCATTATCGTACTAGATCTTGTTGTTTAATGCTTTAATAAGAAAGTATATATACTACTTACCATAAATATGTTCTTTAAATATTTTAAGAAATGTATCTCAGTGTAATTGCATTCCTTTGTAATCCTACATATTTTATTTAATCTATTTGAAAACATTCTGAGGAGGGGTCCATGGGCTTTATTTAGTAGACCACCAAAGAGGACATTGGTACAAAAGTCTTTAGGAAGCCTTGCCCTAGACAGTGACACAGCCAAAAAAGCATCACTAGGCCATTTGGGGGAAGTGATCTTGTCCAAAAGCAAGCTGAAATCAGGACATTTTCTAAGAAAGCAAGTTCAGGCACCACTGTTGTCAGCTCCTGTATGTACCACCACCACTCCAGGTCCTCCTGGAAACAGGGTTCAACAGTTGTCAAGAAAAAGGTCCTGAATTTGAGAAACTTTACAAAAGTTTCCTTTAAAAGTTTCCATAATTCACATAATAATCTTAAGCCTTCTTAGCAAAACTTGGCCACCCCAAGAGTTCTAGATAGCTAAGGTTTTCCTGCCACTGTGGCACATGAATAAAGTTTCCCAAAATTCCTGGACAGGCACAGAAAGGGGCAAAAATGACTGCTTTTGAGAAGGGGCATGGGATGAATGGGAACCTTTTTATTGGTTGATTGGTTCTTGAATTTTATCTGTTAAAAATGCACATAATTTCTCATATCAAAAATTCAGTTTGGCTGCTTACCAAAAGCAGTCCCTTTTCCCATAGCGTTCCCCTTCCCCAGACCTCAAAAGCAACCACTTGTAAGTCCTGCTGCTGCTTACTTATCTCTGAACAACTGCTACAGAGTGCAGTATCTGATCACCTCCTACAATGGACAGCTCCCACCCCCACTACACACGTGCCATCTCCCCCCATGCTCATACGGCAGATATCACAGTTCTGACAGGTCTGCAGTTAGTACTTAAACATACCAGCCCTTGCCCTGGTTATCCAAACCTGCTCTTAATCCAGTTCAACCATACCCAGTATTCTGGGCTGGTGGCTGTCATGGCATGTTTCACAGCTGTTATCCTAGGACTCTCCCCTTACTCTCAGCTGGGCATTGTCTTCACATAGCATTTATATCAGGGTGCTCATGTCCTAGATTCTATTAACTGTTTCTCTTTTGGGGAGAGGTAGAGGATCTCTTCCAATAGTTTCTGAGAAAGGGTTCATGGCATGTGAAGCTTTGAGATGTCGCTTGTCTTAAAATGTTCTTAATCCACCCCATACCAAATCAATAGTTAGAGGGCTTTAGGGTGGAACTCAGTTTCCCTCACAATTTTGGAAACATTGTTCTACAGTCTTTTTGGAAAACCTTTCAGATTCCTAATGCTTTTTATATGTGACCTTCTCTGGTTCCTCTTTAGAAACTCATAGCATCTGCCATGCACCTAGTCATGGCCACATTCATGATGACGTGTCTTGGTCTTGGGCAGTTTTCATTCCTGCTGCCGGGCACTTTCCGTCTATAAAGGCAAACCCTCCAGGTCTGGGAAATTTCATTGTAAGTTTTTTCTTCCTGTTACGCTTTCAGTTTCTAAGAACTTTTTCTTGTTCCCCAAGTGTCCTTGTTCCATGGATAAAATGTCAGTAACTCTTTTGAGGTTTTTTTTCTCTCATGGTCTGATCGATTCCCCAGAAAAGTCTTTTCCAGTTTCCTACTTTCTGTGTGTGAGGTGGGGGATAAGACTGGCTGCCAGCATCTGGGAGGAAAGGGAACTCAGAGTCTCAGCATCCAGTATCAGCTCAGTGTGCCCCTCATTTCAGAGACCTTCACCAGAGAATAAGCCTTCTGTCAGCACGAAGGTAGGAATCTGGGGTTTGTTTCTCAAACATACCTCAACCAGTTTTCTAAAGGCACCCTGAACCTGTTCTTCTAGAGATATCTTGGGGCACCAGTTCAAGAGCACTTGGAAGTTCTGATGGCTCCCAAGAGAGCTCTTCCCACTGTCTACTTAGAATCCACTGCCTATGATCTGTTAAGTAAATTACATCTTATCCTTCTGATTTCTAGCTTTTGCTTTTGGCACCTCCACTCCTGTTTTCCTCTTTTTTGGAGTTGATTATCCCTTTAAAAAATCCTGTGCTGTCATTTTAGTGGAGATTTAGGAGTTTACAGAGCCACATATGCATATTTAGTACTCCACCTTTAACCAGAAATTTGGGAGTTTTCGTCATAGGCTTGTTTGTGCAGTTTGAATTTTGTCCACATTTATGTTCTAAGAATTCAAAATATACATATTTGGGGAATTCCCCAGCTGCCCAGTGGTTAGGACCCCGTGCTCTCACTGCTGTGGCCCTGGTTAGGAAACCAAGATCCCATAAAGCACACAGCATAGCCAAATATATATATATATATATATATATATATACATACACACACACACACACACACATGCATACACCACACACACATGGGCTTCCCTGGTGGCTCAATGGTAAAGAATCTGCCTGCCAGTGTAAGAGATGTGGGTTCAATCCCTGGGTTGGGAAGATCCCCTGGAGGAGGAAATGGCAACCCACTCCAGTATTCTTGCCTGGGAAATCCCACGGACAGAGGAGCCTGGTGGACTGCAGCCCATGGGATCACAGAGACTCGGACACGACTGAAGTGACTTAGCATGCACAGTTCTTTCTGGATCCTCCCCGCCTTTTGATTAAATTCTAAATGAGACCCATAATTCAAACTATAGAATAGTACTAACTATGCAAGTCATACTAATTGTTAACGTTTATTGAGCACCAGATACTATGGTAAGCTTGTTCTGTGTTTTAACTTACTTAATTCCCACAACAGCCTTAGGGACATATCCCTATATTACAGATGAGAAGATGGAAGTGCAGAGAAGTTAAGAAACCTGATCAAGGTAACACAGCAAGTTGATAGTAGAGTCAGGATTACAACCCAAACAGTCTAGCTCTAGAGCACATTTTAAACTTAATTACTATGTGCACAATGTTAATGGTTTGTAAATCATGTGAATAACTAAAAGTACTGTCCCCAACTTAGTTGCAGATGTTCTGAAACTTTCTTAATGGACCATTTGTCATAACGTCACCAACTCTTTTTTCCATATAAAACTTGCCAAAATGTTGCTAGGCTAAGGGGAAAATTTTTCACTGTTTACCTCAAATAAAATATCATTAGCAGAAAACTGGTTGGTATTAAGATAATTGCTTAAAATTTGATTTTCATTGCATGAAAAGGATGTAAATTGGCCACTTACCCTAAAATAGTACTAGAGACTGCAAGTGATAAAACATGTCAATATTCTTTTTTCTCTTTATTAATAATTGAGGAATACTTTAAAAATCATAATAGATTATGCAAGAGCTTTAGAAGAATTTAGATTTTCTTTACTAGGCAGTCATTCATTTTTATAAGGCTGACTTCACTGTTAAACCATTTTTTCCTCAGGTTAAAATTTGACTGACCTATTCTGTTACTGACTGAGTCATACCAGGTCACTGAAACCTAAAATAAGTATGTTCTAAGCATTGGGTAACCATTATAACCTATTCAGAGCCAAGATCCACTCAAGACACACTGACTTCTCTTCTATGTCACCACTGAGATGTCCAGCACGTGCATCAGTAATGTCCCCATGTTCTCATTAACTCTCCAAGAAGGGAAGGATGCCAGGAAAATTGCAGAAGTAAATTCAATGGAATTGCTGTGGTTCAGAGTTACGGCTCTTGTTCTATTTGTCAGCCTGTGTGTTGCTAACATTTTTTTTCTGCAGTAACATATTTTGTGATCTGACTTAGCCCACAGTTCATCTGAATCCAGGCATTACATTTATAATAGAGGTTTTGCTGTCCTGAGGAATTTCAGAAGGTGGGTGTTCTGCACCTAAAGGAAACATGAAAAATAAAAAATGGAAACACCTGAAGAATGCTCTCACTCACAATTAATCTACTGCTGTTAGCAATAGGGCTCTGCTCTGCATGTGGCCTCAGAGCAGGAATTAAGAGCCAGACTGAGTGATGCTGCCTCGGTGCTCAGGTGGAAAGGCCACGTTGGCAAGAATAATAAACTTTACTGATTTCAATTGTAAGGGGAATTTTGCCCCTTGGGTTTGAGTTGGGGTTGTAACCTACAAATCACTAATACTCATGCATTGTAGAAGAGATTTGGACCCTATATTTTCCCATGTCTCCCCCTTATTAGATGGTAATTTACCTTTAGGGATTTGGGTTTCTTGATGTATGCATTAATAGGGAGGTGGAAAGAGAGAGTCACTAATTAAAATCATTTTATGATAAGTGTCTATGCCTTTTCAACTATATGCTTCTCTTTGTAGAACTCTCAGGAAAATAATTCAGGTGAAGACTATGCATTTTGATGTTCACAGATTCCACTCTTACAGATAGACAACCAGTTAACAACATGAAATATGGCAGTGATGGTTTTCGAAATGAAATAATGTTTGATGTAACCTCGAGTATCTCTCTGAACTTTGGCCATATTGTTAGAAAAGCTAGGAGGAGGGGAGCCACTCTGTCAAGTACAGAATTACACATGGGGGAAAAAATTAATCTAAATACTAAGGGAGAAGCCTGTGTTCTCTTGCATGATATTTAGCAGCAAGAGCAAGGAGAGGCTGTTCTTTCTCTGTGTAATGTGCAGTAGTTACAATAAACACAAGATTTCCAAATCTCAGAGGACTCTCTTGACAGTTGCTTGATAACAGCTTTTTTCATTCCATAGTTTTGACAGTTTGTGTGTGTTGCCATATCTAGTGTAAACTAAAACATCACTGTCATTCTGTTTTTCTTTTGTATGTGGCTTCTTTTTTTTTCATCTTTAGGATAATGAAAAAGATGGGCTTTTCACTTGTAGACTAGAGTAAGGCAAGTTGTGTGTAGAGATTAGCGTGTGTTTATGAGTTTTGAAAGATTCAAGTTGACAGCAGAACACTGCTTTAAATAATTTTTTTTCCATATTGCTGCAGTAAAAGTATAAGTGGGATGTTTAAGTTTTCTGTTAATCTTTTGATAAATAGCAAATCTCAGGCATCTGTGTGGGTACCTATATTATTTATCTGTGGTGAATGAATATAATAAACATCTCTAGCGCTCCTGGATATGCAGCCGTTGAGAAATGGAAAGCATTCTGTTCCTTGTCTCAGAGGGCTTTGCTCCATCTTGATATTTTCAGTCCCCGTGTATGCTTCCCATCACCTAGTGGATCCCACATCCCACCTGCTTCTGCCAAGTTCATAGCTAAATGAAGTCATCCGTCTGTTTGAGAAACAGCAGGGTTTTGTTTTTGTTGTTTGTTTATCTGATCTTTGTTTTTCTGGAGGGACTCGAGAAACTAAATTGTATTGACAGTTTGCGAGGCGGCAGGGGAGACGAGGGTCCAGGAACACATGTCAGGGTCATAGCTATCTTTACTCATCAGTTGCAAACTCACAGATTCTTCAGATCCAGAGAAGGTCCCATACCTGGGAGACCTTCCCCCCTCCAGCCCTGATACCCTTTTATGTGTGGAAATCTCAGTGAGGTTATTTTGCCATCAAACCAAATTTTGCTGTAATGTAGCAAAGCTCACGATGCCGTCATCTGGCATGTTACAGACAAATTCCAATTACTTTTCTACTTCTAGCTATTGTTAAACACTACAAGCTAGCTGACAGTAAAATTATAAATACAGGTGTTGTCACACTACACTATAATCAGAATTTTAATTTGAATTTTCATTTGTAAAGCCTTTTTTTCCCACATGAAAATGGGAATAGAATTAGTTTTATTGACAGTAAAAAGACATTTTGAAAGCTTCCTAAATCATTACCTGTATTTAGCAGGAGGAAAAATTGTATATGTCCATGTAAAAAGAAGAGTTTTATTATCACATATTTACTCATTATATTTGGTGGTAAATAAAACGGGGAAGACATGTTTGACAAATGATTGATGGAACTCACTAGGTTTTTGCTTCATCAGAACAATAGACAGACATAAATATATATTTTGCTTTTGTTTTGTTCTGCTATTACTAATGCAGACCTGTAGACAGAATCTTCTTCCAACAAATTAAGTACAGCCTGTTGGGAGTCTGCATGCCATGCTCAACTTTTTATTTGGCAATTTTCTCTTCTTCCCCAGATTCATCATCTGTGGTGCTCTTTTACCCCCCTTTGCGTGGTGGTTGGAGTGGGTTCCCCCTTCTCAAGTCCCTTTTTTTTCCCTCAAGGCATTTAGTGTCGTGTCTGCCAGATTTCAGTGATGAGCAGCGAATTGCTTTTAAAGTGGGCATTATGCCAGTTCAGCAGCACAATGGAAAACCAATCTTCCACCATTCTACTTTTGATGCTGTTATTGTAGCATTTTAGATAACTGCTGCCACAAAAAAAAAAAAAGGAAAAAAAAGATGTGCTCAATTGCTACCAGTTAGTCAAGTTAAATCCAGAGTAGCATTAAAATTACTCTGAAAACTGTTTGTCAGAGGTCATGTGCCGTCTGTGGCTGCCACACATAGGATAGATGTTCTGTTCTGGTGGGTTTTTTTCCCTTTATTATTACTGTGACTGACCACCTCTCTAAATAGCCCTACACTGCCTGTTTACTTATTGTCTTCACCTCCCTGTTGAAAAAATGTGTCAAACAGAAATGTTGAAAAGTTTCTTTAAAGTGCTGAAAATAGCAGGAGAGTGAGTTGTTCGGGGTGCTAGAGTTTGTACAGTGTGAAAGCAAAAAAAAAAAAAAAAGTGGGGGGAGAGCAAGAACATAATTCTCCGGTTTCTATAGCAAGATTACTGTTTTCTTCTTTTTATCTTCACTTTTCAACCACTGGGTTCACTGTTCTACGTTTTTCTTAATAGCACAAATGGAATTTATCCTCTCTCCATCTCGAGTCCCTCCCCGCTTCCACTGGGTTTGCTTGTGAATGAAAAGGACTCCTACTATGACTACAGGACAGATGGCAGCTGTGTGTGTTGTATTTGATGTATTTTGGAGTGAGCCATATTTTTAAATTCAAGGCCAATGGATGGGCTATTTTGAGGGTGGCAGTAACACTATACTTCAAGCCTGCTGCATTTCCACAGAATTTATTTAGACTTCTAAAATTACATAAATAGCCTATAATCTGTGCTCAAAATAATCGAGTTGTGACCTATTAGATGTATTATAATAATAATAAAAGTAACTCAGGTTTCTGAACTGCCTTCTAAAGAAAGTATGTTTATTTATCTTTATACTATTTCTAATGGATTTTTCTCTCTATGTTAACCATATCTATTATATAAAGGCAGGCATTGAAAAAATTTTTTGAGGTAACATTGGCTTATAACATTATTTAAGTTTCATGTATACAACATATATTTCTACTTCTGTATGTATTACAGTGTGCTTACAACCAAAAATTCAGTTTCTCTCCCTCACCATACAGTTGACCACCTTTACTCATTTCACCTTCATCTCCCCCACCCTGCCCCAATTTCCCCTCTGTTAACCACTACTCTGGTCTCTGTATCTATGTGTTTGATGGGTTAGATTGGGTTTGTTCATTTACTTATTTTGTTTGTTTTTTGTATTCCACATAAGAGTAAAATCATACGGCATTTCTCTTTCTCCATCTGACTTATTTCACTTAGCATACCCTCAAGATCCATCCATGTTGTTGTTGCAAATGGCAAAATTTTTCCCTTTTATGGTCGAGTAATAGTCCATGGTATATATACACCACATCTTTATCCATTCATCCATTGATGGACACTTATGTTGTTTCCATGTCTTTCTTGGCTCTTGTAAATAATGCTATAATGTACATAGGGTGCATATATCTTTTTGTATACTTTTCATATTCTTCGGGTAAATAGAATTGAGATAGGTAGATCATTTTGAGGAATTTCTATACTGTCTTCCATGTTGACTAAGGCAGACAAATTTGTCTGTTTTATTCATTTCTGTATCTCGGCACTTAGAACAGTTATCTGGCACATAGTAAGTACTCAATGAATATTTCTTGAATGATTTAGTCTTTTATTCCTTCCTTCACTGCTATCCCATCCCAAATTATACTTGAAACCCGTGGGTACTCAGTATTTGTTGAATAAACAAGTAGAGAAGCCCAAACTTGAGTCATTTGCCAGTACAAGATATGATCATTCCGTTGCAGAGATGAAGATAGACAAATTATCCACCAGTCAATAGTCTCCCGAGTTCTCAGCTTTATGTTAGTTTAGAGTTCTTTCCAGAAACCATGATTTTCTGGGCTTGTATTCAAGTATGTTTCAGATCCATATTTTCTTCAGTTTCTAGTTTAACATTTAATGTTGGCTAAAGTATTCAAGAAAAGGCCCTGATGGTGATGTAGTCTGTATTCACAACCAGCCCATCCGCTAGTGCTATCTAAATGAAACGAGTGCATGGTCTCTGGCATGAGTTATCCTGTCTTAACATGGGAAGGAGGCTGCCCTCCATAATGGGATGTATCCATGATAGCAGTTTCACATCCCTCAGCACCATTTATCCCCTCCAGTACTCTTGCCTGGAGATTCCATGGACAGAGCAGCCTGGTAGGCTGCAGTCCATGGGGTCGCAAAGAGCTGGACACAACTGAGCGACTAACACTTTCCACTTTTTCAGCACCATTTGCCTTTTCTGGGGAACTGTGGTTTAGATATTGTCATTCCCTTACATCCCCCACTAGCAGCCTCCCTGGAACTCCCTGCTTCTGTCTGTGAATTGAAGGAAATGAGGACCTAGAGGCTGCTTAACAGGGTCAGAGGCTTTGGAGAATTCAGTGCCTTAATCAAGAACCGTACTATGAAAGAAGCACGCCGCTCTTCCTTTTAATCAAGTTGTAAATGTGACACAGCATTAAATGGATAGCAACAATTTGCAAATCAATAAGACCCATTTTGTAATTAGCTTTGGACTATGCATTAAAAAGTATACATTGAGGATTATATTAGTAAAACTGTAGAGCAGTGTGGGGATTCTTTGTTGGCAGCTAAAAATGTACATATTAAAAATAGAGAAATGGAGATGATGAGTGTCTCTAGCTGTTAACAGATTCTCTCAAAAGAATGCCTTGATAGAAGATTTTATATATATATACATATATATATATATATATATATGTGCCTGGTCTTAGTTGCAGCATGTGGGATCTAGTTCTCTGACCAGGGAGCACAGAGTCTTAGCCACTAGACCACCAGGTAAGTCCCAAAGCCTCTTCTTTTAAGGAGCATATAAAAAGATTTTCCCAAGTTTTACTGCAAAGGTTATGTGTTTATTTGAGAAAAATCTATAAATGTGCAGTAGAACATTCCCTATGTGTTCATTCCATCTTTTCTTCTCTACTCATTTGACCTTCATCCCAGAAGAACCACAGAACACCACTGAAATAAGAATTTGGATTTTTTGTGTGCTTAGTCAGTCATTCGTGTCCGACTCTGCAACCCCATAGTACAGTCTATGTACTGCAGATTCCTCTGTCCATGGGGATCCTCCAGGCAAGAATACTGGAGTGGGTTACCATGCCCTCCTCCAGAGGATCTTCCCAACCCAGGGATCAAACCCAGGTCTCCTGCATTGTAGGTGGATTCTTTACCATTGAGCCACCAGGGAAGCCCATGGCTGATTCATGTTGATGTATGGCAAAAACCATCACAATATTGTAAAGTAACTATCCTCCAATTAAAATAAATAATTAAAAAAAGAATTTGGATTTTTATTAGAGCAGAATGAAACATCTATAAAGTGAATCATTTGGCCGTATATGCCCTAGCATCAGCATTGTACTGGGGGGTGGAGGGGAGGAAGATGAGCATCTTCGTTCTAGCATCCTGCATCAACATGGGCTAAAATTCTGAAAGACTTTCAGTTGCTTAGTCCAAAAATGGGACATCTTCTGTAAGAGTGCTAGGGAGAACTTGTGCTTTTTTATATCTTTTGGCCATGCAGCACTATATGTGGGATCTTACTTCCCAGTCAGGAGTTAAACCCACATCCACTGCAATGGAAATGCAGAGTCTTAACCACTGAACTGCCAGGGAATCCGCCAGGGAATCCGTGCTCCCTACCCCCAAGAACTTATGCATTTTTAAATCTCAATCATGCAGACGGGGGAGTAGGAGAGAGTGTTACTCTTTGTGTTCTGTCCCTCTACAGAGTTTAGAGGAAAGAGCACAAGCAGAGGTATGGCCTTGCAAAAAGCTTCTTGGTCCAGTTTTCTCATGGGTATCCTGTCTCTTCTGTTTAACTTACAAGCAGGATTGTTGTTATACCTTTCAATATTATAGGGCAAAGGTTAGCCAACTATGGCCACTTGTTTCTGTCAATAAAGTTTAGTGAAACACAGCCATGCCCATTTGCTTTTAAACTGTCCATGGCCACAAGTGGCCATAGTTGGCTAACCCTTGCCCTATAATATTGAAAGGTATAAAACATAAAATACCAAAGTTTTTGGACTGCTTCTAGTAATGAAACCCACCCCCCCCCCAATTTGGAAGTCAACCAGAATGGTCAGATTGGCCACCTTTGTGAGCAGGAAGCCTAAAGGGGCTCTCTCAAGAGAAAGCCTTCTTCTGTAATTTTTAGGTCACCTTTCCCAAATTCTGGCTAAATTATCTAGGGAGAATTTACATTTCATTCAGCTTATATTTTATATTTATCAGTGACTTCACTTAGGCCACCTCATCTCACAAGAGCCTTTAGCTTTCCTCTAAGAAAGTGTTCTTTCCTTAAGACACTCAGTTTCCTTAGAGCCTTGATGTTAGTTTGTGGTAGAGAAGGTAAGTAACCAGGGACAGTGCTATTAGTTCTTCAGGACAACCTTGGAGTCTTTCATAGGGAGAAGAGTTTACAGAGAGGGACAGTGGCCATCTTGATGACAATTAGTTAAGGTTTTGAGATATGTGGTCAATTCTGATGAAACTGGTAGAGAATCCCTTTAAAGAGTATCGTTGTCATATCCTGGAATGGAATACAACCATGGCTTCAGGTTTCCAAGAGACAAAATCATATTAGCTTAATGGAAGAACTTAACCCAGAGAAAGTACAGCATATCAATTCATAGAATTTAAGAGGTAGAGGTTACTAATCCTGATGGCCTGAAAACATTGGTATTTCAGACTTCATGGTTGGTTCTTTGAGTAGCTAAATTGATTTCATATTTAGATTGTATCTGATGAGTCAGAAATCCA
This sequence comes from Muntiacus reevesi, assembly GCF_963930625.1. Classification (NCBI taxonomy): domain Eukaryota; kingdom Metazoa; phylum Chordata; class Mammalia; order Artiodactyla; family Cervidae; genus Muntiacus; species Muntiacus reevesi. Next base: position 22,800,118 of record NC_089271.1, read on the forward strand.
AAACCACATCATTTTACATAAACATTAAATCCAGAGCAGCCAAAAAAATCTATCTGATACAGAATTTTTTGGTATATTTTTCCTTGCATAATGAGTTTGATGTCATTTTAAAAATCTGCCTTTAACTTGCTCTCTCTGCTTTTTCTCAGATTTCTGTAAGACCTTAGGTTTACCCTTATTCCTTAGGCACTCCATACTGAGTCAGTTAGTTCTTTGTAATACATACCCCAACAAGTTGGCAAATAATATATTTATTTATATTTTCCTGTACTTTCACCATCTGTCCAGGGAAGTGCCCCTCTCTGATAGGCCATTTCTGAGATGTCACCCAGTGATCCCTGCATCTCTCTTGTGCAGTAGCCTCTTCCTTTGCTGGACCAAGTAACAAAAGGGGTGGGGTATCACTTCTGAGATTAAGTTACAAAGGATTTTGACTTCTCTATTGAGCATGCACTCTCCTTCTCTTGCTCACTCACTCTAAGGGAAACCAGCTGCCATGTTGTAAGTTGCCCTGTGGATAAGCCTGCATGATTAGAAACTGAGGCCTACATCCAACACCTTGAGAGGAATATATATGTACAGTCATTTATTATATTAATAATATTGTATTGCTAGAATACCTATTTGATTTGGATTAATCAAAAACTTTCACATTTTCCTCCATGAAGAATGTAAGTCTCACCATCTGGGGGTATGACATCTATAGATCACAAATTGGAAGGGAATGTTCAAAACCCATGAACAAACATGGAACCCAGGAAGGATCGAGAGCCCTTGGAATAACTATAGCCACATCCATCCCTGATGTGCAGAAGGGAAAGGGTGTTGAAGGAGACTTGCCTTATTGTTAGGATCGAGACAATCACAGACTCTTTTCTGTCCTCTTCTAGAAAGTAACAGGGGCCCTGGGCCATGATCATAGCACAACTGTTAGCTTCACATCCAACTCTGGCCTAATCATAGTTCCGTACAGTTTACATGGATTAGAACTGTGCCTGACACAGTAGCATGGGCTGTGAGAATAAGAGGCTGGTGAAAAGGGAAGATAGCCAGAGGATTAGGGAGCAACCAAGGCAAGGCCTATCTGTGCTCTTTTGCTTTTATCCCTGAGAGGACAAGAGCTTAGCTGGTGACATAGCCTTGGGCCCAGATAGGGAGTGTGGAAGCTGTTCTCTTGGGTGCTCCTTGTGCATATTTGCTACACCATAAGGGCTTTTTTTCTTCCACCTGCAGAAAATGAGCATTTACACTGGACTGTAGGTTTTCCCACCTATCCATCGCCATCATTGTCAATCACTAACATTTGTTGAGTGTATTAATAACTTGATCCCAGAAACTGCCTTAGTACACTAGCTCTTCAACCTACTCGTTCATTAAAGTGAACAAAAATAAGCATGGGCTTGACATTCACAGGTAAGAGCTCAGAAATGAGTCCAGAATTTTCGATTCCAAAGTCAATGCCAACTCCCAATCTACACTTATTGCATTTAATACATATACATTTTCTTTTCCTCCCCTGTCTGCCCCTC